>NC_092159.1:14821424-14925639 GCF_045791955.1 Oncorhynchus clarkii lewisi
TCATACATAAACAACCATGTCCTCTCTATACTTCATACATAAACAACCATGTCCTCTCTCATACTTCATACATAAACAACCATGTCCTCTCTCTACTTCATACATAACAACCATGTCCTCTCTCTACTTCATACATAAACAACCATGTCCTCTCTCTACTTCATACATAAACAACCATGTCCTCTCTATACTTCATACATAAACAACCATGTCCTCTCTCTACTTCATACATAAACAACCATGTCCTCTCTCTACTTCATACATAAACAACCATGTCCTCTCTCTACTTCATACATAAACAACCATGTCCTCTCTCTACTTCATACATAAACAACCATGTCCTCTCTCATACTTCATACATAAACAACCATGTCCTCTCCATACTTCATACATAAACAACCATGTCCTCTCTCTACTTCATACATAAACAACCATGTCCTCTCTATACTTCATACATAAACAACCATGTCCTCTCCATACTTCATACATAAACAACCATGTCCTCTCTATACTTCATACATAAACAACCATGTCCTCTCTATACTTCATACATAAACAACCATGTCTCTATACTTCATACATAAACAACCATGTCCTCTCTCTACTTCATACATAAACAACCATGTCCTCTCTCTACTTCATACATAAACAACCATGTCCTCTCCATACTTCATACATAAACAACCATGTCCTCTCTCTACTTCATACATAAACAACCATGTCCTCTCTCTACTTCATACATAAACAACCATGTCCTCTTCATACATAAACAACCATGTCCTCTCTCTACTTCATACATAAACAACCATGTCCTCTCTCTACTTCATACATAACAACCATGTCCTCTCTCTACTTCATACATAAACAACCATGTCCTCTCCATACTTCATACATAAACAACCTCTCTCTACTTCATACATAAACAACCATGTTCTCTCTATACTTCATACATAAACAACCATGTCCTCTCTCTACTTCATACATAAACAACCATGTCCTCTCTCTACTTCATACATAAACAACCATGTCCTCTCTCTACTTCATACATAAACAACCATGTCCTCTTCATACATAAACAACCATGTCCTCTCTCTACTTCATACATAACAACCATGTCCTCTCTCTACTTCATACATAAACAACCATGTCCTCTCTCTACTTCATACATAACAACCATGTCCTCTCTCTACTTCATACATAAACAACCATGTCCTCTCTCTACTTCATACATAAACAACCATGTCCTCTTCATACATAAACAACCATGTCCTCTCTCTACTTCATACATAAACAACCATGTCCTCTCTCTACTTCATACATAAACAACCATGTCCTCTTCATACATAAACAACCATGTCCTCTCTCTACTTCATACATAAACAACCATGTCCTCTCTCTACTTCATACATAACAACCATGTCCTCTCTCTACTTCATACATAAACAACCATGTCCTCTCTCTACTTCATACATAAACAACCATGTCCTCTCCATACTTCATACATAAACAACCATGTCCTCTCTCTACTTCATACATAAACAACCATGTCCTCTCTATACTTCATAAATAAACAACCATGTCCTCTCTATACTTCATACATAAACAACCATGTCCTCTCTATACTTCATACATAAACAACCATGTCCTCTCTCTACTTCATACATAAACACCATGTCCTCTCTATACTTCATACATAAACAACCATGTCCTCTCTCTACTTCATACATAACAACCATGTCCTCTCTCTACTTCATACATAAACAACCATGTCCTCTCTCTACTTCATACATAAACAACCATGTCCTCTCCATACTTCATACATAAACAACCATGTCCTCTCTCTACTTCATACATAAACAACCATGTCCTCTCCATACTTCATACATAAACAACCATGTCCTCTCTCTACTTCATACATAAACAACCATGTCCTCTCTATACTTCATACATAAACAACCATGTCCTCTCTCTACTTCATACATAACAACCATGTCCTCTCTATACTTCATACATAAACAACCATGTCCTCTCTCTACTTCATACATAAACAACCATGTCCTCTCCATACTTCATACATAAACAACCATGTCCTCTCTATACTTCATACATAAACAACCATGTCCTCTCTCTACTTCATACATAAACAACCATGTCCTCTCTCTACTTCATACATAAACAACCATGTCCTCTCCATACTTCATACATAAACAACCATGTCCTCTCCATACTTCATACATAAACACCAGGACACTATCTCTACATTAGAGTCAACATTTAACCCAGTCTGGTTCCATATATACTATAGCACCAGATCACGTGTACATTTTCCATTGGTGGCATTTTCTCACTGAATTCAGCCCTCAGAGCTAATAACACCACATCTGATCGTAAGGAGCTTCCTTAATCAATTGAGATAAGAGAGAGAAGGTGGAGAGAGGGAAGGAGAGAGAGAGTGCAGTGGATTAGAAATGTGAATAGAGTTTGGATACGGAAAGAGCGCGAGAGAGAGAGAGAAAGAGCAAAAGAGAGACAGAATGAAAGTGGAGAGAAAGAGAGAGTCCCTCCTGAGTTTCTCCACAGTTGCTCTCTTGGGTTACACATCTCTCTGAAGCTGAAGTGACTACAAGATTAGCATCGGCTGACTGCAACTTTATAAATCTGACATAATTGTAAACCAGTCTGACAGCTAGAAGCACAGTTCCCTAGACTGAGCCCCATGCAGTCCCTTTAGCCTGGTCCAAGATCAGTTTGTGCTGACAATGATCAAAGGGGTTCAATTGGCAAGAAAGCACAAAGGGATCTGGGACCAGGCTACAGTCATTCTGCCTGCTACATTATCTACAGTGTTTATCTACACAGACTACTGATAAGAAAGATTCAATACTAACGGATGGAGGGAGAAAGATAGCGATGCTTGTCAACTTAGAGCAGAGCCCTGAAAATAGCATAACATGGTTATGGATTACGGTCTAATAGATTCACATTTTAATTAGATGTTTATTTTTTAGCTTTATCTTTAACTGCATTGTTGGAAAAGGACCCATAAGTAAGAATTTCACTGTTAGTCTACACCTGTTGTTTACAAAGCAACGATGTTGATCCATGAGATGACCTCAAATCATCCTTTTTCATCATCCCCTCTTTTCTAACTTCTCTACTCTCTATTAAAACTCCCTCTACTCTCTACTATAACTCCCTATACTCTCTATTATAACTTCCTCTACTCTCTATTATAACTCCCTCTACTCTCTATTATAACTCCCTCTATTATAACTTCCTCTACTCCCTATTATAACTCCCTCTACTCCCTATTATAACTCCCTCTACTCTCTATTATAACTCCCTCTACTCTCTATTATAACTCCCTCTATTATAACTCCCTCTACTCTCTATTATAACTCCCTCTATTATAACTTCCTCTACTCTCTATTATAACTCCCTCTACTCCCTATTATAACTCCCTCTACTCTCTATTATAACTCCCTCTATTATAACTTCCTCTACTCTCTATTATAACTCCCTCTATTATAACTTCCTCTACTCTCTATTATAACTCCCTCTACTCTCTATTATAACTCCCTCTACTCTCTATTATAACTTCCTCTACTCTCTATTATAACTCCCTCTACTCTCTATTATAACTCCCTCTACTCTCTATTATAACTCCCTCTACTCTCTATTATAACTCCCTCTTCTCTCTATTATAACTCCCTCTACTCTCTATTATAACTCCCTCTATTATAACTCCCTCTACTCTCTATTATAACTCCCTCTATTATAACTCCCCCTACTCTCTACTATAACTCCCTATACTCTCTATTATAACTCCCTCTATTATAACTCCCTCTACTCTCTATTATAACTCCCCCTACTCTCTACTATAACTCCCTATACTCTCTATTATAACTCCCTCTACTCTCTATTATAACTCCCCCTACTCTCTACTATAACTCCCTATACTCTCTATTATAACTCCCTCTACTCTCTATTATAACTCCCTCTATTATAACTCCCTCTACTCTCTATTATAACTTCCTCTACTCTCTACTATAACTCCTTATACTCTCTATTATAACTCCCTCTACTCTCTATTATAACTCCCTCTATTATAACTCCCTCTACTCTCTATTATAACTTCCTCTACTCTCTATTCCCCGTCATTATAAATCTCCTCTACTCTTTCTCTTTCGCGTTGTCTGCTTCTCTCATATTTCTCTCTTATCTCTTTCTCTCTCTCTCTCTCTCTCTCTCTCTCTCTCTCACACACACACTTGTCTCCCTCACTCTCTTTTTCACCTTCTCTTCTTTCCAGGGCCTCCAGAGCCCACGGACCCCCAGACAGAAGACTCCTCTCCTGCAGCGCTGGGAGTCCGGCCAGGTCATGAACGGCCATGGAGGGGAGGAGGAGGACTAAGACAGGTCTTGTGTCAGTTTGTCCTTTTAGAGCATTATGAACAAGGTTACATAGACAATGGGGGACGTGACCCTAGATCAGTACTCCTATTATGAGACGGTCTATGAATACAGGCCCGGATCTACTGCTGAAAGCTCAGGGGAAGGACGGGAAGAAACCAGATCATTGGAATGAAGAATTGGAAACAGACAACCAGGGAAGTAGAATATCTAAAAACGCACTGGAGAAACAGAGGTTTTGGGAGTTGGAACTCTGGACTGTTGGAACCATTTGAATGTCATATCAGAACTTTGGAACTGAACTGTAAATTGGAGCTTTGGAATGTAGTGGGGGGGGGGGGGGGATTGGAACCAGTGGATGGTCATTGGAAGATGTTTTTACCAGAAGAGACTGGCCGAGTCTCTACAGTATGGTTTTTGTGAGGGTTGAAGGACGTTGAAATGGGTTGCGTTGTATTGTTTCTGAAGCACATGTCTCAGCATGGATTTATATGGATATGTATATAATGCACATTTTGTGACAAATCTATTTTGGGACAATATTTCCTTCCCCGTAGTTTCTATTTACTATAGATAAGCCGTTTCTACAGAATGTAAGTTGGCATTATGATATAATTATGTGTCTTTAATAAGTGATTAACAAATGTAACCTGCATTCAGTCAACTACCACAAATCAAGTCAGTCAACATAGTGAATACTGCAAAATCTAACGTATGATACCATTCTAGCATAATCATTCATCAGAGATAGTGTTTGTATGCAAGATGATTTTTGGCACGTACAGTATGTCTCTGATTTCCATAAAGTAGTCAAGATGAACAAATACATACATGCAAACCCAATGTCTTTCTGCGTTCATGTTTGTGTCTGATTGCTACTGAAACACACCTTCAAGGAAGAAGGACTAGATGCACACACAGTAGTGGTGATGTGAGGAGCTGTTGTATCAGCAGGGTGGATCACCCACTGTCACGGGATAACTCGCGAGCCTTGCCCAGTTTTTACTGCCTTTGGGCTGGGTTGACACAGGCATACGGCGTACAAATGTCATACACTCAATCAATGAATGACAGCATAGTCACAATGACATCAATGGTGTGACTTAGTAGAGATTTGTTTCAAGTTAAAACGCCTAACATGTACCTTGCCCTTTTTGGGTGGTTGTGTCGAACAATGATTGAGCTAAACGCTCGCTGGAAGTTGCAGCTGGCTAACTTGAAGGTTGGGAAAGTTCTGTGCAACTTCCAGCGAGCGTTTAGTGGGAACACTGAGGCTGAGCGTTTACTGTGAACACTGAGGCTGAGCGTTTAGTGGGAACACTGAGGCTGAGCATTTACTGTGAACACTGAGGCTGAGCGTTTACTGTGAACACTGAGGCTGAGCGTTTACTGTGAACACTGAGGCTGAGCGTTTACTGTGAACACTGAGGCTGAGCGTTTACTGTGAACACTGAGGCTGAGCGTTTACTGTGAACACTGAGGCTGAGCGTTTAGTGGGAACACTGAGGCTGTACCCGCTTTACGTTACAGTTTTAACAGTGGCCAAGTATGGGGTATTGTATGGGGTATTGTATGGGGTATTGTATGGGGTATTGTGTGTAGATTGATGAGGATGTTTTATTTATTTAATCAATTTTAGAACAAGGCTGTAATGTAACAAGATGTGGAAAAAGAGAAGGGGTCTGAATACTTCCCGAATGCACTGTACTTCTTCTGCGCTCTGTACCGTAGAGTTGTGCCTCAAGGATGCGTTTTAGGTCCCCTGTTGTTTGTCTGTAGTTCAACTAAATTGGGAAAAATATTGAGGCAGCTGATGTACGTTTTTATGCGGATGACACTGTTCCTTATTCAAGTGGCAGCAGTTTGACTCTGGCTTTTGAAAAAGCTCAAACCTGTTTTAACATCCTTCAACAGAATCTGTTCCATTTGAAGCTTGTTCTGAATTCCTCTAAAACCTGTACGGTATTTTCCAATAATAAACACTGAAACCCATGTAATTAATACCTTGGAAACATACAAATGTTTGGGTTGATGAGAATGTGAGCTTCACCACTCATGTAGAGAACCTTGTCAGGAAACTCAAGCTGCGTTTTGGGTTTTACTACCGACACAAAGCTTGTTTTTCCTTTGCTGCCAGAAAGGAGTTGATTCGTTGCACTTTTCTCTCTGTGTTGGACTATGGTGATACTATTTATGAGCAAGCTTCACGCTCCACACTGAAGGCTCTTGACTCTGTGTCATGCAGCCCTTCGTTTTGTCACCAATCAGAGACGTCCAACTCACCACTGTGATCTCTAGTGTTGTGGACACAAACAAAACACTGGCACATTCTTATTCTGAAGACCATTTTAGGAGAACTGACGTTTTATCTGTCCTCTCTTCCAGCTCGAATTGAGAACACATACAACTCAGATCTCAATCTTGTTTTATGCTAACAGTACCGAATTAGAACCAAGCATGGAACAAGGGTGGTTCCCTCTGGTGTTGGAATCCAAGCCAACCTAAAACGACAGGACCTGGTGTCCCTGGAGGAGTTCAAAGGACAAATAGATGAACAGGTTGTTGAGACATGCAGCTGTTTCTAGCTGTCACCAGTTTGCGTTTCCTTGTGTAAGGAAGAATGTTGTTTCACTTCACACACACACCCATCCACTGTTTATTTGCTGTTCTGGTTGTGCTGTTGCCAGTGTCTTCTGTCTGTTTTGTCTTACAGTTCTTTAACAAGAGAATGTTTATCCCCCGTCCCCACAGGAGGCCTTTTACCTCCTCCCAGGCCATTATTATAAAGAAGAATGGGTTCTTAATTGACTAGCATGGTTAAATGAAATAAATCAAATCACACGCTCACTGAACCATGCACTGAACCATACACTGAACCATACACTGAACCATACACTGAACCACACAGGTGAGATCATAAGATCTGAATATCACACTTTTAGTGACCTCCCCAATCTCTCCTTTGAATAATTCAACAGTTCCAGTCTGACTGGACGCAGCCCATTGGTGCTGGCAAACACTATGGGCTGTCTGTCATTGGTGCTGCCATAGCAACGCTGGCGGTGTGCAAAATGAATAATATGACACGCACACGATTATCCAGCACCATTGTCTGTATAACAACTCATTCATAATACACATTTTATCTGAGTAATATTGTATGATACCAAGTTACATGGAAAGTCAACCTAACAGTTGATATAGAACATAAATGATATTTCACCTGACAGAACTTCAATTTCAAGAATAAATCAAACACACCTCATCACATACTTTAATGATGACACCTGGACAATGACAGTGTGGAGACCACCACATGAAGGGATCAAGTATAGAATTGAACATTTCCGGAGTCTGTACTACAAGTGCTCCATCTTAAAACTTGACTGCTGACAATGACATGCACATGATCGGGGCCCAATGAATGGACCGATGAGCAAAATACTACAAGATCTATCTGCACCATGCCTTTAATAACCAATTCTGTAAACGCAAATCTCCAACCAAAGCAGCTTTATACAAGCCTGAATTTCACCTGAATTTTACCAGAATTTTACTTGAATGTTACCTTGACAAAACATTCATCCAACAGCCTGAATGCACGACTGTAGCGTTGTGGTGTGACGGTGTTGGGTGGATTAGTAGGTCTGTTGTAATGGGTCTTTGTGGCAAGGACAGAATAATCAGAGAGTTATGTGCGTTTTGTAACCCAACATGCCAGTAAACACCGTGTGCCTTCTTCACTGAGATGGGATCGGTAGGCAATAGTTCAGTTTTCATCTCCCATTCATTTACAAGGAGCCATGTAAAACCTTATTTCCCTATTGTATGCATGGCCTCCTAGGACTGGGTGGGGCATTGTCACCCTACAGTAGCCTACAACAGTCAGGTATGCTGACAAACACCATACAGATACCAGGTGTACGACGCCAGTAATAGTCCCTACTCACAGGCAAGTGTGTGTGTGTTCTAGATGAATGGACGTTTTGCATGCCCTGTGTGGGTGTGTGCTCTGTTCTTTTGATACCTGGCAGAACAGCGAAATGAATGAAATACTTCAGTTAGTAAAACACACAGAGCTTCTGAATATCTTATGGTTGAAGAGGGAGGGTCGTACTCTTAGAGCTACTGAATATCTTATGGTTGAAGAGGGAGGGTCGTACTGAATATCTTATGGTTGAAGAGGGAGGGTCGTACTGAATATCTTATGGTTGAAGAGGGAGGGTCGTACTGAATATCTTATGGTTGAAGAGGGAGAATATCTTATGGTTCGTACTCTTAGAGCTACTGAATATCTTATGGTTGAAGAGGGAGGGTCGTACTGAATATCTTATGGTTGAAGAGGGAGGGTCGTACTGAATATCTTATGGTTGAAGAGGGAGGGTTCTACTGAATATCTTATGGTTGAAGAGGGAGGGTCGAGGATTGAAGAGGGAGGGTCGTACTGAATATCTTATGGTTGAAGAGGGAGGGTTCTACTGAATATCTTATGGTTGAAGAGGGAGGGTCGTACTCTTAGAGCTACTGAATATCTTATGGTTGAAGAGGGAGGGTCGTACTGAATATCTTATGATTGAAGAGGGAGGGTCGTACTGAATATCTTATGGTTGAAGAGGGAGGGTTGTACTGAATATCTTATGGTTGAAGAGGGAGGGTCGTACTGAATATCTTATGATTGAAGAGGGAGGGTCGTACTGAATATCTTATGGTTGAAGAGGGAGGGTCGTACTGAATATCTTATGGTTGAAGAGGGAGGGTCGTACTCTTAGAGCTACTGAATATCTTATGGTTGAAGAGGGAGGGTCGTACTCTTAGAGCTACTGAATATCTTGTGGTTGAAGAGGGAGGGTCGTACTGAATATCTTATGGTTGAAGAGGGAGGGTCGTACTGAATATCTTATGGTTGAAGAGGGAGGGTCGTACTGAATATCTTATGGTTGAAGAGGGAGGGTCGTACTCTTAGAGCTACTGAATATCTTATGGTTGAAGTGGGAGGGTTGTACTCTAAGAGCTACTGAATATCTTATGGTTGAAGAGGGAGGGTCGTACTCTTAGAGCTACTGAATATCTTATGGTTGAAGAGGGAGGGTCGTACTGAATATCTTATGATTGAAGAGGGAGGGTCGTACTGAATATCTTATGATTGAAGAGGGAGGGTCGTACTGAATATCTTATGGTTGAATAGGGAGGGTCGTACTCTTTTCACACTACCAAGCAGAGCTGTATTGAGCGGGCCTGGTTATTCATCCTCCATAGTGTCTGGAACGGTGCTGTAAAGAACCATGTGATAATCACGGTATTGACAGGGTCAGAAACGTGTGAAAAAAGCATCGGTGTTGACCCTAAATGAAGGACATGTCTCGTTCAGGAACGTGACGATCGATGCTCAGCAAGGGTGTCGTGGTCCTACTGTACAGTCTCTATTTCCAGGCACCTTTAAAACAATGATATTTCTGCTTCCTTCCAGGCAATAAGCCAATGGTTATTGCAGAAACAACATCCTTCGTCCTGACCTGAGGGATTGTAGATTTGTGCTCAACAATCACATCACTCCTTCAATCCATCATGGGCCGTTACATATTCATACAACATAAATTCCTGGGAGGTATCCAAAATGGTACCCTATTTCCTATATGTAGTGCACTACTTTTGACCAGGCCCCATAGGGTGACGTGTGTCCCCATATAGCAGGCAATATACTGACAGTGAAGTACTACAGTAAAGAAGTAGGGTGCCCAGGTCATCCATTTACTCATATTCATGTGGAGTGTTTTGAATAGAGAGCAGCCTTTGGCTTGAACAGAGGCGCTGGATTAGTGGGTACCCTATTCCCTATGCAGGGCACTACTTTTGCCCAAAGCCCTATGGGCCCTGGTCAGAAGTAGTGCACTATATCAAGAATAGGGTACCATTTGGGATAATCGTCAGCAGCTCTTATCTCCTGAAGTCTTATCTCACGGCCACCTGTAAACTCACAGGTCCGGCTAGCAGCGATCCCATGTCAACCCTGTCCGACTTATACAACTAGGAGTCATACAGAGTGGCCTTTCTGACCAATTGCCACCGGTACAATGATGCTACTATTACTTGTGTGATTTATAGTCTGTAATAGAAACTCATAAACAAGTTTCAGTGATGTATCACCACAATACTTCTCTCCTCGCTCTACCTTTAGTAATGTGTTGTGCTGTCGCTCAGTATCGGTCTAGCAGTGTGTCTCATTGGCTTCCTCTGCCTTTTGGACATCTAAGCAACAACCACACATCTGATTATAATGCATGACAATATGTGGTTTCCTCTCCTGTATGTATTGTGAACACATTGTTCCAGAGGTCTAGGGTTTGCTGTAACCTGGCCCTCTCTTACGTTTTTCCACTGACAATAACTGTGGGTGAGACATTAAACTGGCGAGGTGGAGCTGAACTGACGCACGTTCAATCATTTCCAGCTGACAAATTGTAAAATAGAAGCTATCGCTGTTAAAGTACGAACTCTTCACGGAGAGTGCCCTCTAGTGTCTCTTTCATGGAACTTCAATGTTAAAAACATTTGTTGGGCAAATGAATACTCTTGATTAAAGGGACATTTCACATATTTTTACATGTGGTCTTACTTTCAGAAAAGAGTGAAAATAAGTCCACGTGCATCACACTCAAACACTTGAAGCCGCTAGAATTAAATTACAGCTTTTATTATAAAATACATTTTATGTACATGAAACAACTGATGAAATTCAATAAGATTCAGTGAAAGTGACCTAATGCAAACTTGTGAAACTCAACACGTTAGAGGAAATGTGAACTCCTCTGTTCCTGTAATCACGGCAATTTTTTCAGCCAGAAATGTAAACAGAGAGAACATGTTTCCCATAGATAGAGAGAGCTGTGATGTATGATTAGACATGTGGTTGTTGCTTAGATGTCCAAAAAGTGGAGGAAGTCAAAGAGAGTAGGTTGACATTTTAGATAAAGGGTTTTAGAGAAAGGGTTCAGGGAGAGAGAAGAGGGATAGAGAGGGAAAGGGTTCAGGGAGAGAGAAGAGAGGGATAGAGGGAAAGAGAGAGAAGAAGGATGGAGAGGGAAAGAGAGAGAAGAAGGATGGAGAGCGAAAGGAAAGGTGACAGAGAACAAGAGATCAGAAAGGACAGGGAGCATGAAGAGAAGTACTGTATAGAGATGAGAAGGGTCAGGGAGAGAGACATAAGAAGATGGACAGAAAGAGGAATAGAGAGCGAGCGAGTGAGTGAGAATAGAGGGAACGAGAGAGAGGTGAAAGAGGTCAGGAGGATGGTGTGTTGCCAAATGTAGAGAGAGTTCTCCATGGAGGGGACCTGCTGAAGGCTGTCTCTGCTGCTCTGTCGTCGTTACCCCATTCCTACACACACACACACACACACACACACACACGCGCGGTTTCATTATTACAGCACATTTAAGTCAAATTTGAAAACTTCCTTTTTCTTTTGAAGCAACACATGCACGCACAAATGTGGTTTCATTACGTAAAATCTAAACACTTCCTTTAGAAGGCTAATTAGGATCCAAAGACAGTCCGTTTCCCCTGATGGATTATAGCTTCACATGAAGTCGTGACGATAGCATCGTGGGGACTCTGTCCACGGTAACCCATATACTAGCACCTTGTCTGGGGAGAGGGTTTAGTTTAATAAATCCACCTCATCAAGCTAATTAATGAGATGATTACAGCTAACAAGAGGAGGAGGGCCCATGCAGGCTGGCCCAGGTCACAGAGAAGCAGTCATGGGAAGTTGACTCAAATTGTGTTTGTGTTCAGTAGGGAGGCAGACAGAGACCACAGAGCCCCAGGACAGCAACACATTTAGACCCAACCAACACATGAGATCATTACTTGACACATTGGAAAGAATCAACAACAAAAACAGAGCAAACTAGAATGCTATTTGGCCCTAGACAGAGAGTACACAGTGGCAGAATAGCTGACCACTGTGACTGACCCAGGCTTAAGGAAAGCTTTGACTATGTACAGACTCAGTGAGCGTAGCCTTGCTATTGAGAAAGGCCGTCGTAGGCAGACATGGCTCTCAGGAGAAGACCGGCTATGTGCTCACTGCTGTTGTGACAAGAAAAGGGCAACCAGTGAAGAACAAACACCGTTGTGAAAACAAACATAGTGATGTTTCATTATTTTCCCTTTTGTACTTGAACTATTTGCACATTGTTACAACACTGTATATAGACATAATATGACATTGGAAATGTCTTTATTCTTTTGGAACTTCTGTGAGTGTAATGTTTACCGTTCATTTTACTGTAAATGATCTACTCCACTTGCTTTGGAAATGTTAACATATGTTTCCCTTGCCAATATAACCCAGAAATGAGAGTGAGAGAGATCTCTGCAATCTTCCCCCAACTCAAGGATCGTGGTGTCAACCCCTCTACAGAGGAAGGACTTCCACCCTGCCACAATCCAAAGAATAAACGTCAATGTACACTTGGCCCACCATCCCACCCTCGATCTGGACTTTCTCTAGGACCATGTTCACCTGTACAGGGAGACAGTCACCATCCTTGCCAAGACTCTCAAGGACTTTAAACCCGACCTCTCCACCCAGAAACAGCGAAACAATCTCCACCCCCGAGATCACTAAGGCAACACCCCGGACCAGCACCCAGGCTCCCCCAGCCCCGGCCACAGCACCACCAACCTCAACGCCCACCACAGCCAGTGCAGCTCAGGCCAGCCCAGCTCAGCTCAGCCCAGCTTCAAACCCACCCAGACAAGGCCTACCCCCCCCCCCCCCCACCCCCGGCAGTCCCACACCTGATGGAGCCACAGCCCAGCTTCAAACCTACCCAGACGAGCCACACCCCAGCTTCAAACCCCAAATACTTATTTTCCACCATAATTTGCAAATAAATTCATTAAAAATCCTACAATGTGATTTTCTGGATTTTTTTTCTCATTTTGTCTGTCATAATTGAAGTGTACCTATGATGAAAATTACAGGCCTCTCTCATCTTTTTTAGTGGGAGAACTTGCACAATTGGTGGCTGACTAAATACTTTTTTGCCCCACTGTATTTGACAAAGGAGCCTCCTTGGCTAATCTAAAGAAACATAAGAGCAAACCAAAAATAATAGATAATAAAAAATGGTTTGATAATGATTGCAAAAATCGAAGAAAGTCATTGAGAAATATATCTAATGCAAAACACAGAATCAGACAACAACAATATATGCCTTGAATATGGGGAAACACTGAAGCAATACAAACACACCCTAAGAACAAAAAAGGAACAGCACATTAGAAATCAGCTGGATGGAATTGTGGAATCCATAGAATCAAACCACTTCCGGGAGAATTTGAATAAATGAAACAAATCTCATCATGAGGAATTGGCTATCCAAAATGGGGATATGTGGAGAAATCACCTTTGCAAACCTCTACAGCAATATAACAAAGATCCCAGAACAAAAAGATATACAAGAACAATATAAAATACTTGAATCAGCATTCAAAGACTATCAGAATCCTGTGGATACCCCAATTACAGAAGAAGAATGCTTGGAAAAACAATATACTCTCCAACCCAAAAAGGCCTGTGGTGCTGATGGTATTTTAAATGAAAATGATCAAATTTACAGATCACAAATTCAAATTGGCTATACTCAAACTCTTCAACATTATCCTCACTGAAGGCATTTCCGCCTATTTCTGGAACCAAGGATTGGTCAGACCAATCTATAAAAAGGGAGACAAATTTGACCCAAATAATGACAGAGGAATTTGCGTTAACAGCAACTTGGGGAAAATTCTCGGCAGTATCATAAATAGTAGACTACGTCATTTCCTTGATGAACACAACGTCCTGAGCAGAAGCCAGAATTTTAAAAAAAGAGATTGTACAACAGACCACATTTCCACCCTCCACACTCTAATTGACCAACAAGAAAACCAAAACAAAGGCCCAATCTACTCGTGTTTTGTCGACTTCAAGAAAGCATTTGATTCAAATACACAAGTATTTTTTTAAATGAACTAATAGAAAGTGGTATTGGAGGAAAACATAATGATGTTATTAAATCAATGTACACTAAAAACAAATATGTGTTTTGCAACAAGCAAACAGACTTCTTCTCTCAGGGACGGGGAGTGAAACAGGGCTGCTCAATAAGTCCAACACTATTTAACATCTACATTAATTAATGAATTAACAACAAGCAAACAGAAGGGACGGGGAGACTTCCAACACTATTTAACATCTACATTAATGAATGAATTAACAACAAGCAAACAGACAGGGACGGGGAGTGAAACAGGGCTGCTCAATAAGTCCAACACTATTTAACATCTACATTAATGAATGAATTAACAACAAGCAAACAGATTTGAAAACATCCAACACTATTTAACATCTACATTAATGAATGAATTAACAACAAGCAAACAGACTTCTTCTCTCAGGGACGGGGAGTGAAACAGGGCTGCTCAATAAGTCCAACACTATTTAACATCTACATTAATGGGAGTCAGGGACGGGGAAACAGGGCTGCTCAATAAGTCCAACACTATTTAACATCTACATTAATGAATTGGCAAAAACATTAGACGAATCTGAAGCAACTGGTTTCACCGTACACAACACCGAAATCAAGTGTCTGCTGTACGCAGATGACCTGGTGCTGCTGTCTCCCACTAAGGAGGGGTTACATCAGCACCTAGATCATCTGCACAGGTTCTGTCAGACCTGGGCTCTGACAGTTAACCTAATAAACCTGAATATAAGGATTCTATTTGGACACAGTTCTATTACAACACACCAAAAACGACACGTATCTAGGACTAAATATCAACAAGACAGGTAGCTTTCACATGGCTGTAAACGAGCTGAGACAAAGCAAGAAGAGCATTCTATGCCATTAAAAGGAACATTAAAATCTAAATTTCAATTAGAATCTGGCTCAAAATGTTCCAATCAGTTATAGAACCAATTGCTCTATATGGCAGGGAAGTATGTGGTCCAATCTCTAATAATGAATTTACTAAATGAGACAAACATCCCATCGAAATACTACATGCAGTGTTTTGCAAGACTGTATTGCAAGTGCAAAGAAATATTCAGAATTGGGCCAATACCTCCTCCTCTTTCGAATAGAAAAAAGAGCCTGCAAATTTTACAACCATCTAAAAACAAGTGACCCCAAAACATTCCATCACAAAGTCCTACAATGTCAACACATGACACAAGGGAAGAGTCCCCTCAGCCAGCTGGTTCTGGGGCTCAGTTCACCAACCCAAACCAACCCCATAGAGCCTCAGGACAGCACTCAGAAAATCTGGCCCAACCAAATCATCACAAAACAAAAATAAAAATATATCACCTATTGGAAAGACACCACAAGAAAATCTAAGTAAACTTAAATGCTATTTGGCTCTAAACAGACAGTACATGGTGGCAGACTATCTGACCACTGTGACTGATAGAAAACTGAGGGAAACACTGACTAGGTACAGACTCAGGGAGCGCACAACCTGAGGGTCAGCCAGTAAAAAGTGCAATGTAATGTCAATAATATTTCCCGTTTTGCTTTTCATACCAAGCCATGTGGCTTCTCAGTCAGGTTGAGACTGGTCTACTAACATTGCTTTAATGTATTATTATTCCCATTGATATTGTTGTTGTAGTTGCTGTTCATGGTAATCCCATTTCCACTACTACTATTGTTATTGCTGTTGGTCCCTCAATTTCTTATATATATATATTCTGACAATGTAAGTCATTTAACTTTCCATGTCAATAAAGTCTGAGAGAGAGAGATATAGTTGTGATGTATGATTAGACATGTGGTTGTTGCTTAGGTGTCCAAAAGGTGGAGGAAGTCAATGAGAGTAGGTTGACCTTTTTAGATAAATAACAAAGTATATTGAGTTGAATTGGAGAGAGAGAGACCTTACCTGAGAGGTAATGCTGACACGTTTGAGGGTCAGGTCTGGAAAACAACAACACAAACAGAATCATGTAAAGAAGGATGTCAGTGCTGATGACTATATGAAGGCATTATGAGACATGAGATCATTGAATCACTCTATTCACTTACAAACACTCACCAAGAACATGGTCCCCGGAATGAAGCTTGGCCCATAGAAGAGCCCCCTCCCTAGACACAAGAGAGAAATACTACTAGAAATACTATTTTAAAGGGAGAAATACTATTAGAAAACTATTCTAAAAGGAGAAAAACTATTAGAAATACTATTAGAAAACTATTCTAAAGGGATAAATACTATTAGAAATACTATTCTAAAGGGAGAAATACTATTAGAAAACTATTCTAAAGGGAGAAATACTATTAGAAAACTATTCTAAAGGGAGAAATACTATTAGAAAACTATTCTAAAGGGAGAAATACCATTAAAAATACTATTCTAAATGGAGAAATACTATTAGAAAACTATTCTAAAGGGAGAAATACTATTAGAAAACTATTCTAAAGGGAGAAATACGATTAGAAAACTATTCTAAAGGGAGAAATACTATTAGAAAACTATTCTAAAGGGAGAAATACGATTAGAAAAGTATTCTAAAGGGAGAAATACCATTAGAAATACTATTCTAAAGGGAGAAATACTATTAGAAAACTATTCTAAAGGGAGAAATACTATTAGAAAACTATTCTAAAGGGAGAAATATGATTAGAAAACTATTCTAAAGGGAGAAATACTATTAGAAAACTACAGTGCCTTGCGAAAGTATTCGGCCCCCTTGAACTTTGCAACCTTTTGCCACATTTCAGGCTTCAAACATAAAGATATTCAATATTATCGCTTGCACAGTGCTCCTTGGGATGTTTAAAGCTTGGGAAATATTTTTGTATCCAAATCCGGCTTTTAGACTTCTTCACAACAGTATCTCGGACCTGCCTGGTGTGTTCCTTGTTCTTCATGATGCTCTCTGCGCTTTTAACGGACCTCTGAGACTATCACAGTGCAGGTGCATTTATACGGAGACTTGATTACACACAGGTGGATTGTATTTATCATCATTAGTCATTTAGGTCAACATTGGATCATTCAGAGATCCTCACTGAACTTCTGGAGCGAGTTTGCTGCACTGAAAGTAAAGGGGCTGAATAATTTTGCACGCCCAATTTTTCAGTTTTTGATTTGTTATAAAAGTTTGAAATATCCAATAAATGTAGTTCCACTTCATGATTGTGTCCCACTTGTTGTTGATTCTTCACAAAAAAATACAGTTTTATATCTTTATGTTTGAAGCCTGAAATGTGGCAAAAGGTCGCAAAGTTCAAGGGGGCCGAATACTTTCGCAAGGCACTGTATTCTAACGAGAGAAATACTATTAGAAAACTATTCTAAAGGGAGAAATACTATTAGAAAACTATTCTAAAGGGAGAAAAACTATTTGAAAAATGATACTAAAGGGAGAAATACTGTTAGAATTACTATTCTAAAGGGAGAAATACTATTAGAAATACTATTCTGAAGGGAGAAATACTATTAGAAATACTATTCTGAAGGGAGAAATACTATTAGAAATACTATTCTGAAGGGAGAAATACTATTAGAAAACTATTCTGAAGGGAGAAATACTATTAGAAAACTATTCTAAAGGGAGAAATACTATTAGAAATACTATTCTAAAGGGAGAAATACTAATAGAAATACTATTCTGAAGGGAGAAATACTATTAGAAACTATTCTAAAGGGAGAAATACTATTAGAAAACTATTCTAAAACATCTCATGCTCTATGATATTACTGTACTTCCCTGAAAGTTAGAGACTCATAGAGGATCCAACACCCACCTTTTACGCTTTTCTTCCGCCATTACCTTAACTGGACAATGAGAAGAGAAACGAGAGAAGAGAATTAAAAACTGAAAAGGTGTAATGAACAGAGTCAGTGATGTCATATTTTGAATGGTAAAGGACATTTCTTTAAAGGTTTACTAGCCTGATCCCAGATCAGTTTGTGCTGTCCTGCCAACTCTTATTAAGGTAAACCGCTCCTGGTTGACAAGAGAGCACAAACTGTTCTGGGAACAGAGTATAGGTTAACAGGTGTAACATTACCTTTCCTCTGCACCGCCACACCCACGCCCACCAGTACAATGAAGAACAGAACCACAACAGAAAGATATCCCAACACCAGAGGCCAGTCCACTCCAGTCAGCCCTACCAGAAAGACAATATCACCTGTCAATCAACGAGCCCCCATATGCATACGTATTATCTTAGATAGAGCCAGTTTGCTACAGCAGGAAACTAATCCTGCAGCAACAGGAAATGTCGTTGTAATTTCCAGGTTATAATTATTGGACATTTTTGGGAGAATGACAAATCTGTGGAAATTGTGTCTGTGTCTAACATCAATACCAAACATCAGGCCCACAATGTGTCTAATATCAATACCAAACACCAAGCCCACACTGTGTCTAACATCAATACCAAACATCAGGCCCACACTGTGTCTAACATCAATACCAAACATCAGGCCCACACTGTGTCTAATATCAATACCAAACATCAGGCCCACACTGTGTCTAACATCAATACCAAACATCAGGCCCACACTGTGTCTAACATCAATACCAAACATCAGGCCCACACTGTGTCTAATATCAATACCAAACATCAGGCCCACACTGTGTCTAATATCAATACCAAACATCAGGCCCACACTGTGTCTAATATCAATACCAAACATCAGGCCCACACTGTGTGTAATATCAATACCAAACATCAGGCCCACACTGTGTCTAATATCAATACCAAACATCAGGCCCACACTGTGTCTAATATCAATACCAAACATCAGGCCCACACTGTGTCTAACATCAATTACCAAACACCAAGCCCACACTGTGTCTAACATGAATACCAAACACCAAGCCCACACTGTGTCTAACATCAATACCAAACATCAGGCCCACACTGTGTCTAACATCAATACCAAACATCAGGCCCACACTGTGTCTAACATCAATACCAAACATCAGGCCCACACTGTGTCTAACATGAATACCAAACACCAAGCCCACACTGTGTCTAATATCAATACCAAACACCAAGCCCACACTGTGTCTAATATCAATACCAAACATCAGGCCCACACTGTGTCTAACATGAATACCAAACACCAAGCCCACACTGTGTCTAATATCAATACCAAACACCAAGCCCACACTGTGTCTAATATCAATACCAAACACCAAGCCCACACTGTGTCTAATATCAATACCAAACACCAAGCCCACACTGTGTCTAACATCAATACCAAACATCAGGCCCACACTGTGTCTAACATCAATACCAAACATCAGGCCCACACTGTGTCTAATATCAATACCAAACATCAGGCCCACACTGTGTCTAATATCAATACCAAACATCAGGCCCACACTGTGTCTAACATCAATTACCAAACACCAAACCCACACTGTGTCTAACATCAATACCAAACATCAGGCCCACACTGTGTCTAACATCAATACCAAACATCAGGCCCACACTGTGTCTAATATCAATACCAAACATCAGGCCCACACTATGTCTAACATCAATACCAAACACCAAGCCCACACTGTGTCTAATGTCAATACCAAACATCAGGCCCACACTGTGTCTAATATCAATACCAAACACCAAGCCCACACTGTGTCTAATATCAATACCAAACATCAGACCCACAATGTGTCTAATATCAATACCAAACACCAAGCCCACACTGTGTCTAATATCAATACCAAACATCAGGCCCACACTGTGTCTAATATCAATACCACGTCAGAGGGTGATTTGTTGATTGTAGTGGTTCCGTGAGTTACCTGGTGAGGAGGAAGGGGAGATGGTGGTCTTTTCTGGAAGACAATGACAGACAATATTATAGGTGAAAAATAATTCAAGGCTGCCTCTTGAGTGGTGTGAGTTGACGCACACAAGCTCAGACAGACACAGACATCAGAGAGATGCAGACCTATGACTCTAGGCACAGCCAGCAGTGCACTTCTCTCTGAGTGGCTCCACTCTGCTCCCAGCAGGGAACTGTATTGGCACTGGTACTGGTCCGTCAACGGGCCGTCCTGGGCAGGCAGGGATGAGAGAGCAAAAAGGGCACGATGTCGGGTAGCGGGGGCACTACGGGTGGCATCAGGGAAGGTACTTCCCAGGCGGTATAGAGAGAAGCGGGCACCAGGGAAGGCAGGTGAGCCAGTACACACCAAGGCCCACTCCCCAGCCTGGCTCTGGAGAGAGAGAGAGGGCACCGGCAACAGCTCTGGGATGGCAGGCCCACCAGAGAAAAGATGGAGAGAGAGTATGGGTATCAGATTTTTCTCACACACAATCCTAACCTTAACCATTGGGAATAAAATACATAACTGACATTAGATCAGTGTCTAGCTGTAATTTCACCTCTCAACCAGATCTCTCACCTGTGACCGTGACAAGAACTGGATGACTGGCGGTTGAATTAGCCGGTCCCTGACGAGGCACTGTAACCTGGTAGAGGCAGGTGTAGGACCCCCCCTCGCCTCCCCTCACGGGCCCCAGGTGGAAGGCCCCGGTCTGGGCTGTGGAGTGGGACACCAGGGAGGCCTGGGGGTGGACCATGGAGCTCCCCATGGAGTGCGCAGTCACTTTAGCTGTCCTCAGCAGTAGGAAGGCCTCTGGTTTCGGGCTCTGCTGGGAGTGAGGAGGAGGGGGGGAGCAGTGGAAGGATAACGTCTGGCCGTGCTTCACCTGACCACCTGGGGGATCAACTGAGAGGATGGGTGGGAGAAGAGGGGGGAGGAGGGGGGGGAGGAGGAGGAGGAGGAGCTCTAGGAGAAGCTACACCTAGACAGAGAGAGGGAGAGGGAGAGAGAGAGATTTATGCTGCAATTGTTTATGTGTCGGGGGGCTAGGGTCAGTCTGTTTTATCTGGAGTATTTCTCTTGTCTTATCAGGTGTACTGCGTGAATTTAAGTTATTTGGTCATCTATGAACATTTGAACATCTTGGCCATGTTCTGTTATAATCTCCACCCGGCACAGCCAGAAGAGGACTGGCCACCCCTCATAGCCTGGTTCCTCTCTAGGTTTCTTCCTAGGTTCCGACCTTTCTGGGGAGTTTTTCCCTAGCCGCCGTGCTTCTACATCTGCATTGCTTGCTGTTTGGGTTTTAGGCTGGGTTTCTGTACAGCACTTTGTGACATCAGCGGATGTAGGAAGGGCTTTATAAATACATTTGATTTGATATAAAGGGGTTGTCATGGTGAAGTCTTCCTACTATAAGAAAAGTAAAGAAGGGAGCTTTCTTTCAACTCCAAGGAGATGAATTCAGGAGCTTGTTACTTTTGTAATACACTTTATCAAACCAAATTCACAGTTGTCTATAGGCACTGTGTACTGAAACTATACATTTAGACATGGGATATTTAGCAGAAATTGTATATTCGGTCTCTGAGGTAATGTGAGAACTGCCATTTAAGTTTACCCTCTGTTGTCATTCACACTTCCTGCCTTAACTGTCAGGCGTGATGTTTGTGGTTTCTATATAACCTACAGGGTGTAACAGTACGATACACACATTCATGCACACACACACGTAACCACTGAGAACACCTATGGCAGTTTGGCCAGTGGTGGTGGAGAAGCGGATGGGAGTGTTTATTGACTTCCATCACCAGAGGCTTTAAACCTAGCATAAACCTCAGAACCGTTTCTCACTTTGAAATAGCATTTCCATGTACAGTTACAATAAATTGCAGAAAAAGATTTCTGTGACTTTGATTTTCATCATTATTTATTCTCAACTGCCTGATCCAAAATCAGTATAAAACTCTAAATCTCACCTTGTTGTTTCAGAGTCAGATAGTGGCTGTATGGGCTATACATCCCTTGGCTGTTCTGATATAGGCAGCAGTATAGAACCTCCCGGGCTGAATCCTCCCTCACTCTCACTGTGAACTGGGCCTCCTGTCTCTCACTGGGGAAAGTCATGGTGTCCACCAGCTTTTTAACCCGGTGGAGTCTGAACAGGGTCCCTCCAGGGCCCTCAGGGGCCCGACAGACCAGGACCACAGCCCCCAGGCTGGTGTTTTCTACAGAGGAGGCCTGGGTGAGGGAGGGTGTTGGGGGGAAGACCGGGTGGAGGTCTGAGGATACTGTAACTGGGGAGGAGCAGTCAAGTGTGAGGCCCAGTAATAGTAAACACTGCATTCCACTCAACAGATAGAGGACACAGGAGGCTGCTGAGGGGAGAACGGATCATAATAATGTCCGGAACGGAGTAAATGGAATGGAACCAAACACCTGGAAACCATGTATTTGATGTATTTGATACCATTCGACTAATTCCTCTGTGGTCACTACCACGAGCCCGTCCTCCCCAATTAAGGTGCCACCAACCTCCTGTGATCTAGGATCACATTACCCCATCCAAATAGACTACTTAAATTGTCAGGAAATAAAGATGACAAAGATTCTTTACCCTGACATCTACAACATAAGTGTCAGTCAATTCATATTTAAAGTACTTACCCCAAAGTTGTAGATAACAGATGAGCAGAACAAATATCCAAAGTGAGAGATGGTATCGACAGACAAGCATCTTTGAAGGAGCAAGCAGTCTCTCTTCTGTGTGGATGTGGAAGCATCTGCTCTAGGTGGAGGCAAACAGGATCTGCTTTGTGTGTGTGTGTGTGTGTGTGTGTGTGTGTGTGTGTGTGTGTGTGTGTGTGTGTGTGTGTGTGTGTGTGTGTGTGTGTGTGTGTGTGTGTGTGTGTGTGCGCGCGTGTGTGTGAAAAGTATGACAATGTCTTAAAATAGGACTTAGAGGAAGTACAACATACAGGCACACTTCCTTTTAAGGGGTTTGTTAATGGGATGTGAGATCATATAATAATAAACCAAGACCACAGAATGTCCCTGGTGTGGATCCATGCATATTGTACAGAGCATGAGACATACACTGAGTATACAAAACATTAAGAACACTTGCTCTTTCCATGACATAAACTGGCCAGGTGAATCCAGGTGAAAGCTATGATCCCTTATTGATGTCACTTGTTAAATACACTTCAGTCAGTGTAGATGAAAGGGAGGAGGCAGGTTAAAGGAGGATTTTTAAGCCTTGAGACAATTGAGACTTTGATTGTGTATGTGTGTCATTCAGATTGTGAATGGGCATGACAAAAGATTTATGCACCTTTGAACAGGGTATGGTAGTAATTGCCAGGCACACCAGTTTGTGTCAAGAACTGCAACGCTGCTGGGTTTTTCAAACTCAATAGTTTCCCGTGTGTATCAAGAATGGTCCACCACCCAAAGGACATCCAGTCAACTTTACGAAACTGTGGGAAGCATTGGAGTTGAACCTGTCTCCCCTTTATCTACGCTGATTGAAGTGTATTTAACAAGTGACACACACACACACACACACATTTTGAATTTGATTTTTTGATTTGAGTCAACATGGGCCAGCATCCCTTTGGAATGCTTTCAACACCTTGTGGAGTCCATGTCCCGACGAATTGAGGCTGTTCTCTTTATGTAGTCTTCACAAGTTCATTAATCATATGGGTAAGTAGGCAACATGCACAGAGCAGACACAATGAAGTAGTGTAATGCATCTGGAGACGCCTTGCAGTACAACACTGACACCTAGTGGATGAGAAGTTGCACTGCCGTCCTGCCATAGATCATATAGAACTTTTATGGACAAGAACTGGGACAGTTCTGAAGCATAATAAAACCAAACTTGAACGCTATTTAAAGTCGAATCAATTGTGCTTTTAACATCATATTTCAATGGAATTCATTTATTTAGTCATATTTAATGTATTGCTTTGACATTTATTAAACAAATGGATATATCTATTAGCTCTGGTCCATGGCAAGAGTGTGGGTTCCTCTACTAACCTCTACTAGTGAAGGACTGCGCCCTAGACCAGAGCTAGATATTGACTTCAAAGTGGTGATAGTGCATTTGCTGCATAAACACGCGCAATAATAGAGGTGTCCACAGTGGAGATGTCATAATACCCATACAACCTAGCGGTAAAACAGGGAAATGATTCCAATCACTTTTCCACCCTTCATTTATCTCGATAGGGGATTTTAGAAACACTTAAAATAAGTGGAGAACTTCAAATATGCAGAAACAATTGAGGACTCCAAATATGATGAACACGTATTGATGCACTGCTCGCTAATGTCCAGTCCCTCGTTAACAAAGTCGACGAAATCAGGGCAAGAGTTGCTTTCCAAAGAGATACCCAGGATTGTAACATACTCTGTTTCATGCTGTCGGAGTGAGTACAGCCAACGGGATTTTCAGCATCGCGCCGACAGGAATAAACATCTCTATGGTAAGAAGAAGGGATGGGTGCAAGTTTCATAACAACTCATGGTGTAATTGTAACAACATACAGGAACTCAAGTCCTTTTGTTCACCTGACCTAGAATTCCTCACAATCAAATGCCGACCATATTATCATCCAAGAGAACTCCCCTCGGTTATTGTCACAGCCGTGTAAATCCCATCGCAAGCAGATACCAAGACGGCCATTAAGGAACTTCATGGACTTTATGCAAACTGGAAACCATATATCCTGAGGCTGCATTTATTGTAGCTGGGGATTTTAACAAAGCTGATTTGAGAACAAGGCTACCTATATTCTATCAGCATATCGATTGCAGTACACGAGCAAGGAACATGCTCGACTATTGCTACTCTAACTTCTGCGATGCATACAAGGCCCTCCACCGCCCTCCTTTTGGCAAATCTGACCATGACTCCATCTTGTTTGCTCAGACCACTTTGCATGCACAGACCAGCTGGCTGGTGTGTTTACGGACATATTCAATCAATCCCTATCCCAGTCTGCTGTCCCCACATGCTTCAAGATGGCCACCATAGTTCCTGTTCCCAAGAAAACCAAGGTAACTGAACCAAGGTAGCACTCACTTCTGTCATCATGAAGTGCTTTGAGAGACTAGTCAAGGATCATATCCCCTCCACCCTACATGTCACCCTAGACCCACTTCAATTTGCTTACAGTCCCAATAGGTCCACAGACAATGCAATCGCCATCACACTGCACACTGCCCTATCCCATCTGGACAAGAGGAATAACTATGTAAGAATGCTGTTCATTGACTACAGCTCATCACTCAACACCATAGTACCCTCCAAACTCATCATTAAGCTTTAGTCCCTGGGTCTTGACCCCGCCCTGTGCAACTGGGTCCTGGACTTCCTGACGGGCCGCCCCCAGGTGGTGAAGGTAGGAAACAACATCTCCACTCCACTGATCCTCAACATTTGGGCCCCACAAGGGTGCGTTCTCAACCCCCTCCTGTACTCCCTGTCCACCCATGACTGCGTGGCCATGCACACCTTCAACTCAATCATCAAGTTTTCAGATGACACAACAGTGGTAGGCTTGATTAGCAACAATGACGAGACAGCCTACAGGGAGGAGGTGAGGGCCCTTGGAGTGTGGTGTCAGGAAAATAACCTCTCACTCAATGTCAGCAAAACAAAAGAGATGATCGTGGACTTCAGGAAGCAGCAGAGGGAGAACCCCCCCCCCATCCACATCGATGGGACAGCGGTGGGCAGTGGAGAAGGTGGTAAGTTTTAAATTCCTCGGTGTACATATTACCGACAAACTGAAATGGTGTGGTGAAGAAGGTGCAACAGCATCTCTTCAACCTCAGGAGGCTGAAAAGAATTGGCTTGTCACCGAAAACCCTCACTAACTTTTACAGGTGCACAATCGAGAGCATCCTGTTGGGCTGTATCACTGCCAACTGCAACTGCACCACCCACAACCACAGGGCTCTCCAGAGGGTGGTGCGGTCTGCACATCACATCAAGGGGCTAAACTACCTGCCTTCCAGGACACCTACAACACCCGATGTCACAGGAAGGCAAAAAAGATCATCAAGGACAATAACCACCTGAGCCACTGCCTGTTCACCCCACTTCCATCCAGAAGGCGAGGTCAGTACAGGTGCATCAAAGCTGGGACAGAGAGATTGAAAAACAGCTTCTATCTCAAGGACATCGTATTGTTAAACAGCCATCAGTAGCACAGAGAGGCGGCTGCCTACCTACAGACTTGAAATCATTGGCCATTTTAATAAATGGAACACTAGTCACTTTAGTAACGCCACTTAAAGAATGTTTACATATCTCGCATTACTTATCTCATATGTCCACTCTACAGTGAGCTCTTTCTCGTCGAGGGGGAGAGCGGGAAGTCGGCTGTTTTATGGAGGTCGTCAAATACGCTGCCTCTATGCTCTGTAGTGTTCGAGTTTGGAATGTAAACTATGGAACACAGAGAGACACTTGGACATCAAAAGTTTGAATAATTAAACAATATTTGTATTTTGAGAATGTGGGAATGGTCCGTGGGTAATTAAAGAACAATCCTGTCGAAGTTGTTTTATTTTGTGACATCAGAAAGCAGTAGGACAAGATAACGGTATCTCTGGAAGTGTACATTTCTCAGTTATTAGTTTTCTATCTGAATGTTGTATAAAATGAATGAGTAAATATGACACTATTTGTGAAAAGATGTAATGTGATGTTAGTGTCATGTACTTCTAGTAGTAGTGGGTGGAGGGGTCAGGCGCAGAGAGCAGGGTAGTTGATATGTGGAATGTTTATTCCCAAAACCATAGTGTTGGTCAACGCCACACACACGGGCGCAATAAGACCCAGTCCAAAACCACAGTGTCGGTCAACGCCACACACACGGGTGCAATAAGACCCAGTCCAAAACCACAGTGTCAGTCAACGCCACACACACGGGCGCAATAAGACCCAGTCCAAAACCACAGTGTCGGTCAACGCCACACACACGGGCGCAATAAGACCCAGTCCAAAACCACAGTGTCGGTCAACGCCACACACACGGGCGCAATAAGACCCAGTCCAAAACCACAGTGTCGGTCAACGCCACACACACGGGCGCAATAAGACCCAGTCCAAAACCACAGTGTCGGTCAACGCCACACACACGGGTGCAATAAGACCCAGTCCAAAACAACAGGACGAAACGGTTTGAGAACAAAATACTTCCACAGAAATCACACACATCAAATAACAGAAAACAAGCCCGCAATAAAGCCGGCGAGCCTACCGGGTTTAAATAACCCAAACCCACAACCTAAACAAAAAACTGGTGCAACTAATCAGACAAAACTAAATGAAACAGAAATGAGGATCGATGGCAGCTAGTAGGCCGGCGACGACGACCTCCGAGCGCCGCCCGAACAGGAAGAGGGACCATCTTCGGCGGGATTCGTGACAGTTAGCCATCTAAATGAGAAAATTGTTCTTCATATAAAGGTTTTAACCAAGTCAGTGGCCACGCCCACGCGACCAGACATCACATTAGGCATCCTGGAACCGCCCCTTCTTCCACAGAGTATAAAACCCACCTCCGAAAAAATGTAGATTAGATCAGAAAACATGAAGCGGTGGCTACATGTTGAAATGGTTGGCAACTGTGCCAAAGGACAAGACCAGAGAACGTGGAGATCATTCCCACGTTGAAATGGTGAAGAAATATACAAACGAAAGAACAATCATTCAGACAACCGCTGTTTTAATACTTCAGTCTGGTCAACGCATCCGATCTAAGAACATTTCCGAATGGTAGCCTGAATTATCCATTCTAACAACATACGGCTTTGATCTCCATGACTATCCAGCAGACGGACCGGCAACCGCAGAGAGGGACAACAAAGGCAGACACTTGTAAATATGTAAATTGCAATTTATTTTTGAATAAATTCATGTTCATAGTATTAGCAATTTCTATGAGTGTAGTAATCCTCCATGAGTTTCCCGCTCTTGAGCGGTCCCCACCCCTTTCCTTTGTCTACCAAGCTGTCATATCGGTTTCCTCAGCTAGGGACTTTTTCTTTGTATCATGTTGTAACCAATGTGTGACTACTTGTGTGTGTGTTTATGTAATTCTGTGATTTATTTTAAGTTAGTTAGTAAATAAATAATTAAGCCAATTTGTATGTCGTCGATTCGTGATTCTATGATGAGGTTCGTGCAGATATCCCAGGGTTTGCTACGTCCAGTAATGAGACTAATGAGGTCAAATTCATTAATAAGCGACTGTTTTGATAAGATATGAAAATATCGGAAGAGTTATATTCAGGAAATTGAAACTCTATAAACAACATGTTCCCGTAGTGCCCTGACTTCCTAGTTAATTAAAGATACATGATTAGTTAAATTGTGTAATTAAATTACACATAGAGAATTGATTTGATATTATACAGTCTTCACATTTAATGATAGTCAACAACACGACACTGCTGATGCACCTTATGCACCTACTATTCTAACTCTCAACAGTAAGTTGAAACCCCGAATGTAAATAAATATACAGTACCAATCAAAGGTTTGGACACACCTACTCATTCAAGGGTTTTTCTTTACTTTTACTATTTTCTACATTGTAGAATAATAGAGAAGACATCAAAACTATGAAATAACACATGTGGAACCATGTAGTAACCAAAAAAGTGGCCAACATCAAAGTAGCCAACATTTGCCTTGATGACAGCTTTGCACACTCTTGGCATTCTCTCAACCAGCTTCATGAGGTGGCTCTCATGGCTCTCATGAGGACCGCCACAGGAAAGGAAGACCCAGAGTTACCTCTGCTGCAAAGGATAATTTCATTAGAGTTAACTGCACTTCTGATTGTAGCCCAAATAAATGCTTCACTGAGTTCCAGTAACATACACACTGTTCATAGGAGACTGCGTGAATCATGGTTCATGGTTGATTTGCTGCAAAGAAACCACTACTAAAGGACACCCATAATTAGAAGAGACTTGCTTGGGCCAAAAAATACGAGCAATGGACATTAGACCGGTGGAAATCTGTCCTTTGGTCTGATGAGTCCAAATTTGAGATTTTTGGTTCCAACCGCCATGTATTCGTGAGATGCTGAGTAGGTGAATGGATGATCTACACATCTGTGGTTCCCACCGTGAAGCATGGAGGTGTGATGGTGTGGGGGTGCTTTGCTGGTGACACTGTCAGTGATTTATTTAGAATTCAAGGCACACAACCAGCATGGATACCACAGCATTCTGCAGCAATACGCCATCCCATTGGGTTTACGCTTAGTGAGACTATCATTTGTTTTTCAACAGGACAATGACCCAAAACACACCTCACAAGAAGGAGGAGAGCGATGAAGTGCTGCATCAGATGACCTGGCCTATATAAATATATAAAATAATAAAGGTATTATGATTTGTTTAACACTTTTTTGTGACTACATGATTCCCTATGTGTTATTTCATAGTTTTGATGTCTTCACTGCTATTCTACAATGTAGAAAATAGTCAAAATAAGGAAAATCTTTTGAATGTGTACTGTAGGTTTGTCCAAACTGTTGACGTGTACTGTAGATGTTTTTATTTTCTAACCCGTAAAACCTGATCAGAACCTGGACAATGTCCCCATGGAGAAAGAGCTGTTCTCTGAGCACCTGCCAGAGTCATTGACCACAGCCTATTGTCTGCAGTTCGGCCCCAGTGTAAAATTCATGAGGATCTACAAGAGGGCGTTTGGCCAAGACCACCAAGTGGCCAAGCACAAGCTCCATTGGAGGTCAACAAAGCTCTTTGTGGACTTTGATGCCACCTATAATATTGGAAACATGAATGCCCTCAACGGCTACATGGAGGTATATTTGAACCTCTACCCGGTGGTGAAGCCTTTGGAGGAGGAAGATCTTTAAGAGGTGGAGCCTCTGGGGAAGGAGTCTCTGTAGGTGAAGGCTCTGGAGGTGGAGAAGGAGGTGGTGGAGAAGGTAGTGGAGAAGGTAGATGATGTGGAGGAGGTTGAGAAGTAGGTGGAGAAGGACATGGAGGTGGAGAAGGAGGTGAAGAAGGATGTGGAGGAGGTTGAGAAGTAGGTGGAGGTGAAGAAGGATGTGGAGGAGTTTAAGAAGTAGGTGAGTAGGACGTGGAGATAGAAAAGGATGTGGAGGAGGTTGAGAAGTAGGTGGAGAAGGACATGGAGGTAGAGAAGGAGGTGAAGAAGGATGTGGAGAAGGAGGTGGAGGTTGAGAAAGAGGTTGAGAAGGAGGTGGAGGTGGAGAAGCAGGCGGAGAAGGATGTGGAGGAGGTTGAGAAGCAGGTGGAGAAGGAGGTGGAGGTTGAGAAAGAGATGGAGGTGGAGAAGCAGGGGTATAAGGACGTGGAGGTGGAGAAGGAGGTGAAGAAGGATGTGGAGGAGGTTGAGAAGTAGGTGGAGAAGGAGGTGGAGGTTGAGAAAGAGGTTGAGAAAGAGGTGGAGGGGGAGAAGCAGGTGGAGAAGGAGGTGGAGGTTGAGAAAGAGATGCAGGTGGAGAAGGATGTGGAGGAGGTTGGGAAGTAGGTGGAGAAGGGTGTGGAGGTGGGGAAACAGGTGGTGAAGAAATAAGAAATAAGAACCACCTAGCTACAATTCTTAAAATATTTAATCCAAAAGAAAATAACATTTCTGAGTGATTATCATCATTTACTATGGATGTCTGGTGTGTTCATAATAGATGTGTGTTGTTTAGTTCTTTTTAACACTGATATTTTCTTTCTGTCTGTCTGTCTGTCCACCCGAAGACGAAGAAGAAAACAAAGTGCATCAGGTTTTTCAGGGGAGTTTGGACATTTCGGACCAGCTCTTCCAACCTTCCCAAGGATGACAGAGCCCCACCTGAGCTGCCTGCATCTCTCTCACACACAGAGCAAAACATTAGATATATTTGCATGAAGCAATACTTGCAATGAAAAATAATTGAATTGCTTGGAATATATGAACATTGTGTCCTTGAGCTTTTTTGCATGAATATAATCTGATTATTATTACAATTCATGTGTACCAATACAGTACATTGAACTTTATTACACCAATGATAGCACCAATTCATTATAATGACGGTGCCATAATATAAACAGGATTTGTAAAAAGTGGCTATAGGGCATTCATAACAAGCTTACATAGCTCCTTTCTAACACAAGGTTTTTTCCCAAGTAATACTCCTCTGTAGACGGAAAGTGAAAGATTGTCAAAAAGAGTGAGAGAGTCTTTATCTGTGTTATGGAGCAGTCAGCAGGGACAGGCAGTAGTCAGCAGCACCATTATCTGTTGTCAAACAGGGGCCTCTCTGGGCCCCCATGCACACTGATAAACACAGCCTAGCACATAATCACCTACTAGACACACAGGTCTTCTCAGAACCACATGTCCCAGAGGTGTGTGTGTGCTGCTCAATGTGTGTGTAGTAGTTTTAGTAGTGGGGGAGGGGAGTTTGAGTTGGTTCATGAAGCTGAATGAAGAGGCCAATGTCAGAATGATATTCTGCTGGCACTGTACGCCATAACATGTCAGAGAAACAACAACTCCAATACACTTGAAATGACATGTTCAGTTGTTTTGTGCAAAACAAAGTCCATAACATTCATTAGCTAGAATTACATCTGTTTGTTGTTCTTTTTCAATTCTCTTTCTCTTTGGAATTGTTTTGCTGGCCATAGATTTCTGCTCAGGATCAAAAAAACAGGGAGGGGTAGCGAGGGGGGAGATACAACTGTTCATTCACTCTTTCTCCTGGTTAAGAAGAGAGGACTGGAGTAAGAAATGGAGTTGGCATAGAACACACGCACACTCACTCACACGCACGCACACGCACACGCACACACACACACACACACACACACACACACACACACACACACACACACACACACACACACACACACACACACACACACACACTTATGTCCCACCCCCCAACGGTCATCAGAAGATACATGAACGGAGAAGATTTGAAGTCACGTTCACAACCGAGAGAGAAAGAGGGGGGATACGGTTGACGGGTAGAATGGAGAGAGGACATCTGTAAAAAGAAAGTAGGCTACTTGGCAGGTCAAACTGGACAACAGACAGGTGTAACTGTTTTCAGGATGACTGGTCACTTACAGTTTGCAAGAGTCTAACCATTGTGAGATGGTCATGTAAAAGAAAAGACAAACCTCACATTACTGTCACCACTGTAACCTGTGTGAAGTTGACGTCTAACTGGTCAGATGGCTGGGACACAAGCTGCTGTGCTTCCATCCTTCAGCTCCTTCTCAAACTTTGTTCACTCTCAGGACAATATGAAGGTACGTATTTGTTACTTTTATTTGGTTTCTACATTTTGCCGAAACAATTAAAAGTGTTGTCACTTGTATAACTTTGTTTTAAGAGGGTGAGTCTTGGGGCTAACGGCAGAGTGTCTAAACGCCATCAACTTTTCTTTAAACAAAATGTTTTGACTCGCAATGAGGAGGCCCTGTGAGCACAGCCTCATATCCCCAACACATTTAATACAATATGTGGATTTTGATTTAAGATCTGTTCAAATATCAAATGGATTTTATTTGGAAAGTTACTACAAAAGTAGGATTTAATTATAAAATAGTTATTTTAATTTGTTAGTGGGTGTTGTTTGGTTATTTCCACATTTATGTGAAGTTAGTAAGAGAGGCTCGATATGAACTGATGTTTTTGTACTGTCACACAAGGAGTGGAAATTTGAGGATGGCGCTCTCAGTCTGGACTCTCAAACCAAGAGGACGTCACCTGGCAACACCAGTGACCAGCAGCCAGTTCTTCCTCACCTGGTCGATGAAAGTGAAACCTCATGGGACATGGAGTTCTTGTTGTCTGACTGGAGCAGCACATCACCTGAGCTGAACCCCTCTCTGGACTACAACACTCAGCGTATTCTTCAACCGGACCAAACTGGACTCTACCATGATGGAGGAGGGGTGTTGACGGACCAAATAAGTCCAGACAGGCTTCATACGGGCAGCAGTAGCCTGATGGTTGAGCTGCTCACCCCCTTGGAGACCATTGGTTCAGGCATACCAGAACTTTACAACCAACAGGTTCGCTCATCATCATCATTATCATCATTCCCCATTCAACCAAACGTGGACCAGTATGGTTTCAACCCCGGAGGCAACCAGGAGGGACATGGCAGAGATAGAGCCACTGCTGTCCTCACTAAGGCCAAATCATGGGACTTTGGAATGGGACACTACTACCCCCAACAACACACTTCCATGGTGACGTTTCAAGATGGCAGATTCCTCCAAGCCCCTGTCTCCATGACAACTTCTATGACCTCTGAATTTCGAACCCACCACTACAGCTTCCTCCAAAAATACCCCCACCACCTGGGTCTATACCGCAACCAGAGGGACTACAATCTCCATGGCCACCACCACCAACAAGCCTCCTCCAACCACTTCCCCTACTCCCAGCACCAGCAGCCCCACCTAGCTATCACCTCCTCAGGGGTTCCCCCTGGTGGCGTGGAGGGGAAGAACGGCCGCAGGACTGTGGCGAAGAAGAGAGCTGCTCTACACAGCTGTGAATACTCAGGTTGTAATAAGACCTATACCAAGAGCTCCCACCTCAAGGCTCACCTCCGCACACACACAGGTAAGAATACATCAATTAGAATACGTTGCACAGGTAAGAATACATCAATTAAAATACATTACACGGGTAAGAATGGATCAAATAGAATACATTGCATATTCCGCAGATAAGAATACAGAGATTAGAATACATTACACAGATAAGAATACAGAGATTAGAATACATTACACAGGTGAGCTTAGAATACATTACACAGATAAGAATACAGAGATTAGAATATATTACACAGATAAGAATATAGAGATTAGAATACATTACACAGATAAGAATACAGAGATTAGAATACATTACACTGATAAGAATACAGAGATTAGAATACATTACACAGATAAGAATACAGAGATTAGAATACATTACACAGGTGAGATTAGAATATATTACACAGGTAAGAATACAGAGATTACATTACACAGGTAATAATACAGATAAGAGAACACATTACACAGGTAAGAATACAGAGATTACATTACACAGGTAATAATACAGATAAGAGAACACATTACACAGGTAAGAATACAGAGATTAGAACACATTACACAGATATTGAGGCAGTAATGCATATTCTAGGGATTAGAATACATTACACAGATATTGAGGCAGTAATGCATATTCTAGGGATTAGAATACATTACACAGATATTGAGGCAGTAATGCATATTCTAGGGATTAGAATATATTACACAGATATTGAGGCATTAATGCATATTCTAGGGATTAGAGTACATTACACAGATATTGAGGCAGTAATGCATATTCTAGGGATTAGAGTACATTACACAGACATTGAGGCAGTAATGCATATTCTAGGGATTAGAATACATTACACAGATATTGAGGCAGTAATGCATATTCTAGGGATTAGAATACCTTACACAGATATTTAGGCAGTAATGCATATTCTAAGGATTAGAATACATTACACAGATATTGAGGCAGTAATGCATATTCTAGGGATTAGAATACATTACACAGATATTGAGGCAGTAATGCATATTCTAGGGATTAGAGTACATTACACAGATATTGAGGCAGTAATGCATATTCTAGGGATTAGAATACATTACACAGATATTGAGGCAGTAATGCATATTCTAGGGATTAGAATACATTACACAGATATTGAGGCAGTAATGCATATTCTAGGGATTAGAATACATTACACATATATTGAGGCAGTAATGCATATTCTAAGGATTAGAATACATTACACAGATATTGAGGCAGTAATGCATATTCTAGGGATTAGAATACATTACACAGATATTGAGGCAGTAATGCATATTCTAAGGATTAGAATACATTATGGATAATAGGCAGAACTGCATGATGGACAACTTCATATGGATGAATAATGATTCATGGTTTTTAGTAGTAATGGCTATTGAATAGAAAAAGTCTAAACGATCCTTGGGACGTCCCAACTCTGACGTCAACCCATTGAAGTTGAAATGTAAAACAGTTAAGGAAAGGGTTAGGGTTAGGTAAGGGTTAAGGTTTGGTTAGGGTTAGGTTAAGGATAGGGGTTAGGGTATGGACGTGCCAAGGATCTTTGATTGCATTAACCCTATTGAACAGAATAGAATTTACACTATGAATTATCAACACATTGTATCAACAGAGGGACTACAGTTGCTGTGGAGTGTTTAAAACAAGTCCCTTATGAGCCAACTGATTTTGACACGGGCTGCTTTTTTGTGCTATTGATTCCCTAGGGGAGAAACCATACCACTGTACGTGGGAGGGCTGTGGGTGGAAGTTTGCCCGTTCGGACGAGTTGACCCGTCACTACCGTAAACACACGGGTCAGAAACCCTACGCGTGTCTGCAGTGTCAGAGAGCCTTCTCCCGCTCAGACCACCTGACCCTGCACATGAAGAGACACACATGATGAGAGGAGTGGAGGATGGGTATGACTGGGGCTGTGTGAGAACATACACACTAATATGTGTGTACCTCTATACACACACTCTCATTCTGGTTCTCATCTCTCTCTCTCTCTCTCTCTCTCTCTCTCTCTCATCTCCTCTCTTTCTCTCTCTCTCTCTCTCTCTCTCATCTCCTATCTCTCTCTCTCTCTCTCTCTCTCTCTCTCTCTCTCTCTCTCTCTCGCTCTCTCTCTATCTCTCTTTCTCTCACTCGCACACTAATCTAATCAACACACACACGGTGCACACGCAACTACTAGGCAGAGTAGGGTTATCATGGATGAAGAGGAGACTACTCAAAGACATACAGTGGACACACACACGTTGTCCACACACTATAAACAGCTAAAGTAACGAAGAGTCTTACAGTTACAGACTGACTTAACACTAAAAATAAACATTTACATTTTAGTCGTTTAGGAGACGCTCTTATCCAGAGCAACTTATAGTAAGAGTTAGGTGGGACAATCACATATCACAGTCATAGTAAGTTCTCTTTTCCTCAATAAAGTAGTTATCAGCAATGTCAGAGATAGAAAGGCGGGGGTGGAGTCAAGAGCAAGTGTTGGTTCAGGATTTTGGGATTTCTTTAATGTTTCTTTGAGAGGGGGGCTCGAGGTGAGGAGGGGGATTATTTAAAATAGTCCTTGAAGAGGTAGGGTTTCAGATGTGTTCTGAAGATGGTTCCACCATTGGGGTGTTAGGACATAGAAGAGATTTGACTGGGCTGAGCGGGAGCTGCCCTCCTGTAGGGGTGGGAGAGCCAAGAGACCAGAGGTGGCAGAAGGGAGTGCTCAGGTTGGGGTGTAGGGTTTGAGCAGAGCCTGAAGGTTGGGAGGGGCAAGAGACCAGAGGTGGCAGAACAGAGTACTCGGGTTGGGGTGTAGGGTTTGAGCAGAGCCTGAAGGTAGGGAGGGGCAAGAGACCAGAGGTGACTGAACAGAGTACTCGGGTTGGGGTGTAGGGTTTGAGCAGACAGGCTTTGTCACTGGGGAGTGTCATTCTGGCTGAAACATTGTATAAGGAACTTCATACAAATATGGGTTGTTTCCAAAATCCAACACTATATTTATGGATCTTAATATTTCCTGTAAATTATCTAAAGATGTTATTTTTTATTAAGGCTAAGATGTTTCTTGAATTAAGGTTAAGATTTGATTAAGATATCAACTTTTCATGTGGTAAAAGTTACTAGTTTCTTAATTTCATGGAGACAGATCATGTCAACTGAACCACATTGAAAATACACCAAGCAGATCAATTTTGTATAATTTCCAATTGAATAAATGTATTTATTTGCAAGGCTTTTCATATTAATATAATTCATAACTTCATACTTTGTATATCACTTTGGTCATTGAGTGCTTTAAACTTTTCTCAAAGGTTTTATTTGTATAATTTGCTCATTTTAATACATTTATTTGACTCTGCATGATTGAGTTGTTTCTCATTTCTAAGTAAAATGTAAGTTAATTCAATAAATGTGTTCACTTACGAGTGAAGCGCAAATGTATAATTTAACCACTAGATGTCGCTGTTCTATAGGGATATTATGAAGTGATACATTTTTTGGCTTTTTAGTCATTTAACAGACACTTATCCAGAGCAACTTAGTTCATGCGTTCATCTTAAGGTAGGTAAGCCAACCACATATCACAGTCATAGTAAGTCAAACTGTTCCACAATATCAACAAAGTCAGTGATAGTAACAAAAGAGAAGTGCAAGTGTAAGCGCAAGAACGTATACACCGAGTGTACAAAACATTAGGAGCACCTACCTAATGTTGAGTTGCACCCGCAGTTTGCCCTCAGAACAGCCTCAATTCGTCGGGGCATGCACTCTACAAGGTGTTGAAAACGTTTCTCAGTGACGCTGGCCCAAGTTGACTCCGATGCTTCCCACAGTTGTGTCCAGTTGGCTGGATGTCCTTTGTGTGTTGGACCATTCACACACACATCAAATCATTTTTTATATGTTTTATCATTTAGTTTTTTTTTACGAGCCCAACAGTGCAGTTCAAGAAATAGAGTTAAGAAAATATTTACTAAATTAACTAAAGTAAAAAATGTAATAAAAGTAACACAATAAAATAACAGGTTAGTCATGGTAATTTGTACATGTAGGTAGGGGTAAAGTGATTATGCATAGATAATAAACAGCGAGTAGCAGCAGCGTAAAAACAAAAGGGGGGGGGGTCAATGTAAATAGTCCGGGTGGCCATTTGATTAGCTGTTCAGTAGTCTTATAGCTTGGTGGTAGAAGCTGTTGGGGAGCCTTTTGGACCTAGACTTGGCTCTCCGGTACCGCTTGCCTTGGGGTAGCAGAGAGAACAGTTCATGAATTTAGTGACTGGAGTCTTTGACAATGTTTGGGGCCTTCCTCTGACACCGCCTGGTAATAGGTCCTAGATGGCAGAAAGCTTAGCTCCAGTGATGTACTGGGCCGTACTCACTACACACTGTAGCGCCTTGCGGTCGGAGGCCGAGCAGTTTCCGTACCAGGCGGTGATGCAACCGGTCAGGATGTTCTCGATGGTGCAGCTGTAGAACTTTTTGATTTTGAGGATCTGGGGACCCATGCCAAATATTTTCAGTCTCCTGCGGGGGAAAAGGTGTTGTCGTGCCTTCTTCACGACTGTCTTGGTGTGTTTGGACTGTTAGTTTCTAAATATCAGAGTAAGAACTCGACGGACACTATGAAAGCTTAAACCAGGTTTATTCTTCCAGAGGATCGAACAGCTGGACAGACAGAAGACATATTCACACAAGCACTGATATGTAACCCTTTCTCCTATGCTGAGTCTCCTCCTACACATCTGAACAGCCAGTGCATCTCTGTTGCTAGACAGAACCTTAGTGATATCTGACCTTCCTCACTTAATCTGACCTGATCTCTGCCCCAAAGTGCTCACTCCTCCCTAACTAAAGGCTGTCATATTGACTCGTACCAGACTGTGTCTCTTCTCCTCCCATAGATGCCCTGATGGCTAACAATAACATATCCTGACATAATGTAAACGTTACACATTACCCCTCTCTCCCTCAGTGACATGAATAAGTATATTTCATATTCTCAGAACCCAACAGGACCATGATAGTTTGTTGGGGACGTGGACACCAAGGAACGTGAAACTCCCGACTCGCTCCACTACAGCCCCATCGATGTGAATGGGGGCGTGTTCGGCCCTCCTTTTCTTGAAGTCCACGATCAGCTCCTTTGTCTTTCTCACATTGAGGGAGAGGTTATTGTCCTGGCACCACACTACAGGTCTCTGACCTCCTCCCTATAGGCTGTCTCATCGTTGTCGGTGATCAGGCCTACTACTGTTGTGTGGTCAGCAAACTTAATGATGGTGTTGGAATCGTGCTTGGCCACTCAGTCGTGAGTGAACTGGGAGTACAGGAGGGAACTAAGCACTCAGAATAATAGTAGAGAGAATGATTTATTTCAGCTTTTATTTCTTTCATCACATTCCCAGTGGATCAGACACTCAATTTGTATTTGGTAGCATTGCCTTTAAATTGTTTAACTTGGGTCAAATGTTTCGGGTAGCCTTCCACAAGCTTCCCACAATAAGTTGGGAGGAATTTCGGCCCATTCCCCCTGACAGAGCTAGTGTAACTGAGTCAGGTTTGTAGGCCTCCTTGCTCACACAACACTTTGTGTGAGCAACTTTTTCAGCTCTATAGGCTAAGTCACCTCAGAATTCTCAGTGTTGAGTCATGGAGGGCAAGTTCCCTCAACATGGATGAGTTTGTGAAACATTTAGCCAGTTCTCACCAGAACCGCAGAATTATGCTGTTTTAAATCTACCTAGGATAATTTGGCACTTAGGTGGTCCCTCTGGTCATGATTAAAACCTGCACTGTGTACTAGCTAGTACACTGACATTCTAAAATGATCAATCCAAAGGGTATCATGTCACACAGATTTCATTTGGTCTTGATTAGGCGAATTGTCTTTGCTATTAGTTAACATAATATATATGAGCATAAATATGATACTGTACGTTTGTAATATTGATGGACACCAAAATTATTTTTATTTTTCAACTCTGTTTCTGCTTGATACCTGGTATGCCAAATTGCAGTGTGTTTTTTGTAAATGTACTATTTTAAATAAATAAACTATGTAATTTATGTAACACACAAATGCATCTCATCTCCTTGGTGCTTGAGCTTCGTTTTCTGAAACTATTTTGGATGTTCAACACTTATAGACTCAGATTATATATTCATGACAACAGAGTGACCTTAAGTCTCTCCAAAATGTGAATACTGTGTGTGTGTGTGTGTGTGTGTGTGTGTGTGTGTGTGTGTGTGTGTGTGTGTGTGTGTGTGTGTGTGTGAGAGAGAGAGAGAGAGAGAGAGAGAGAGAGAAAGAAAGAAAGAAAGAAAGAAAGAAAGAAAGAAAGAAAGAAAGAAAGAAAGAAAGAAAGAAAGAAAGAAATTGAGCTGCAGTTCCAAGGTAGAGACACTAACTATTCATGTTAAAGAATTCTAGTGAAGTAACCCTTTTGGACCACACTATCTGTCACATTGAAGAACTCTGGGTGAAGTCAATTATCACTTCTACCTCTAATCAGCAATCATAGGATTCATTCATGCTCCTTAGATGCCAGGTTAGGGTTACACACACTCATTTTATGTAATGGTCAATGGACCCCCCTTCCCACCCAAACTCTAGTTCCACCACTGCATATCAAGTACATCACTTCTTAGTTGGTTTGATTGGTTGTACTTCAAGTATCTAAGTGGTAAAACAGAGGTGTAATGGTATGAAGCACAAAGACATGGCAGTAACGAACGTGGTGTAGCCTCCACTTCCTCTAGTGGAGAAGTTGATGTTCTTGGCCGAGCCGCGCCAGCCCACCACGACGGTCACCAGCACCGCCAGGTTCCTCTCTAGCCGGCCCACCATCTCCTTGCCGTATACTCGGTGGTCATCACAGCCACCGTATCAGCCGTACCTTCATGGGCCATTAGGACGGTGGCCTCCTGGGAGCTGTTGTTGTGGACGAGCACAACGGGGGCGTTGAATATCTTTTCCTTGAAGGTGCAGTATCCACGCTGCAGCAGGGCCACCCAGTGTCCTGTCCGGGGGGAACCAGTAAGTGTGTGTAGGGGTCACAGCCCTGGCGTTCCACCACTCCATGATTCGGTGCAGGTGCAATCGCGATTCCTTTCCGCTCCAATTGTGGTGAATTGTAGCCATACAAGCCATCGTCCTTGGTTACAGTTTGAGTTGGATTGCCTTTGGAGTCAAGTACAGTGGCATTGACCGCAGCCCTAACATAGTCTCCCTTGCTGATGGGCAGAACTAGCACCAACAAGAGAATGGGGAGATAGCTACATTGCATTGCTGCGGTCCACATCTGGGCATCTGCTGAATGTGATGGGGCCCATGGACTTGACTGTGTTTGCTGTTGGTCAGATGGTGTTATTCACAGAGTGGTTGTGTTCTGTTCTACTGGCAGGCAGGCAGGAGGGATGAGAGAGAGAGAGAGAGAGAGAGAGAGAGAGAGAGAGAGAGAGAGAGAGAAGAGAGAGAGAGAGAGAGAGAGAGAGAGAGAGAGGGGGGATCTCTTTACATAACCCAGCCGCACTGTGGTGATTCACCCACATTATGTCAGATGGAGCTCATCACTATGTTTGTTTATCTCTCTCTCTCTCGCTCTCTCTCTTTGTCTCTATGACTCTCTTTTTCTCTCTCTCGCTTAATCTCTTTTTCTCTCTTTCCCTCCGTCAATCTTTCTTTCTCTCACACGCCCACTCTCATTCGTACAGACTATGTTGTCTCTCACCGTCATAACAGACCACATTTGATTCCAAATCCACATGATAATGTGATCTAAAACTCACATCTGTCTGTTTGTTCACATACCGGGTTTCGGGTTTCGACAAAACGCCACACAAACACATCTCATCATATTCGGATCACAGTTTGAACACAAGCATGGATTTAAATATTTTTTTATAAATAGTGTTTTTATTTATTTAAAAGGGTCAGTGAACTGACATCCAAGCTTCATCATATTGATTATTACTACTCATAATGGGCACAGTGTGATATTGACAGAACATCAAGGGATAAGAAGGCCGATGTCTGTATTTGTACCTGTTTGTTGCTGTAGGAGAGATGCGGACCGGAGCATGTAGGCATGTAGTTGATGCAGGGTCAGGCTATCTATTTCCATAGATTTATAGGTAGGCCTAAGTGGACTGATGTCAAAGCCTTGTGCTACATTGTAAACGCACACATACAGTAGGCAGTAGGCCTAATACAAACATTTGCCCACTCAAAAAAGTCCCCCACTCATGATGATGCATGATCAATGATTACACTGGACGCACTGTCTCAAGGACATAAACTGTTGGTATTTGCCAAATGGTGCAATGTTGACATAGCACCCAGGGATGAGAAGGCTGACCTCAGTATGTGTACCTGTTGGTTACTGTTGGTTACTGTAAGAGCCAGGGTTGGAGTCAATTCAAATTGAAGTAATTTAATTCAGGAAATTATTTGAATTTAAACTTCATAAATTAAACAACTTTTTTAAAATAGCTTATCCTTTTCAGTTGTTTGACAAATCATTGAAAATAAATGCACTTTTTTCCATTATTGAATTTGAATTTCAGTTTACTTCCTGAATGTGCTCAACCCTGGTAGGACCGATGCTAACCTAAGAGAGTGAAGCTGGGCCAGGGGGTGAGGCAAGGTAAGAGTTGAGTTAGGGTGAGGCACAGACACAGACACAGACACCCTGGCATGAGAACTGATGAAAGAGTTCCAAGTGTTCTGTTGGAACCCAAACATTCCAAATGTTCTGAGGGTTCTGTTGGAACCCAACCCCCTACAGATGTGTTGAGCTGGGCAGAGAATAAATAATTAATCATCGTATTATCTCATGTTACGGCCCTGTCATTGATAGTCATGTAGTGTAAGGCTCTCTGAGGATAAAACCAAGGGAAGGAGGGATGGAAGGAGAGAGGAGGAATGGAGGGAGGCAGAGAGGGATTTAGGAGGTAGTTTGAGAACAGAGACTGTGTCATGGCCCATAATGCCACATTTTCCCTACACCCTCCCTTCTCTCTTTTTCTCTCATTATCTCTCAAACAAACAAAAAAATTAACAGAAAAAAGAGAAGAAAATCACACATGTACACACACACACGTGCACACACACACACAAACCAACACGCACCACGAGGGGTGATGTAAGGGAAGACTTGGAACTCAGTGTCCCAACAGACTCCATGCATACTGCCCCTCAAATGAATGAATACATGTATTCAACTCTCTTTCTCTGTCTTTCTCTCTCACTCTGCACAAAGAATCTGCAGAAAGGGGAAAACAAGTGACAATTCTCCCTGGTGTTCTTGGAGAATCATCCTACCCTAACCCTAGCCATTTCCCAAACCCTAGCTTCATGTTCACACCTCGGTTTAACCCTAACCCTAACCCTAGCTTCATGTTCACACCTCGGTTTAACCCTGACCCTAGCCATTTCCATAACCCTAGCTTCATGTTCACACCTCGGTTTAACCCTGACCCTAGCCATTTCCCTAACCCTAGCTTCATGTTCACACCTCGGTTTAACCCTAACCCTAACCCTAGCTTCATGTTCACACCTCGGTTTAACCCTGACCCTAGCCATTTCCCTAACCCTAGCTTCATGTTCACACCTCGGTTTAACCCTGACCCCAGCCATTTCCCTAACCATAGCTTCATGTTCACACCTCGGTTTAACCCTAACCCCAGCCATTTCCCTAACCCTAGCTTCATGTTCACACCTCGGTTTAACCCTGACCCCAGCCATTTCCCTAACCATAGCTTCATGTTCACACCTCGGTTTAACCCTGACCCCAGCCATTTCCCTAACCCTAGCTTCATGTTCACACCTCGGTTTAACCCTGACCCCAGCCATTTCCCTAACCCTAGCTTCATGTTCACACCTCGGTTTAACCCTAACCCCAGCCATTTCCCTAACCCTAGCTTCATGTTCACACCTCGATTTAACCCTAACCCCAGCCATTTCCCTAACCCTAGCTTCATGTTCACACCTCGGTTTAACCCTAACCCCAGCCATTTCCCTAACCCTAACCCTAGCCTCAGCCCTAACCCTCAACCCTCAACCCTTACCCTTCCTGTCAAACGTATTCCTTTTTCTGTTTTCCTTCCTCAAACAGAATACAGTACATTAACACTAGTTAGGTAACTAAATGAATGAAACATGTTTTCAAATCAAATCACATGTTATTGGTCACATATACATATTAGGAGATGTTATTGGTCACATATACATATTAGGAGATGTTATTGGTCACATATACATATTAGGAGATGTTATTGGTCACATATACATATTATGAGATGTTATTGGTCACATATACATATTAGGAGATGTTATTGGTCACATGTACATATTAGGAGATGTTATTGGTCACATGTACATATTAGGAGATGTTATTGGTCACCTATACATATTAGGAGATGTTATTGGTCACATATACATATTAGGAGATGTTATTGGTCACATATACATATTAGGAGATGTTATTGGTCACATATACATATTAGGAGATGTTATTGGTCACATATACATATTAGGAGATGTTATTGGTCACATATACATATTAGGAGATGTTATTGGTCACATATACATATTAGGAGATGTTATTGGTCACATGTACATATTAGGAGATGTTATTGGTCACATGTACATATTAGGAGATGTTATTGGTCACATATACATATTAGGAGATGTTATTGGTCACATATCCATATTAGGAGATGTTATTGGTCACATATACATATTAGGAGATGTTATTGGTCACATATACATATTAGGAGATGTTATTGGTCACATAAACATATTAGGAGATGTTATTGGTCACATATACATATTAGGAGATGTTATTGGTCACATATACATATTAGGAGATGTTATTGGTCACATGTACATATTAGGAGATGTTATTGGTCACATGTACATATTAGGAGATGTTATTGGTCACATAAACATATTAGGAGATGTTATTGGTCACATATACATATTAGGAGATGTTATTGGTCACATATACATATTAGGAGATGTTATTGGTCACATGTACATATTAGGAGATGTTATTGCAGGTGAAGTGAAATGCTTGCCACAGCAAAATGCTTTCCGTTACCCATTGAAACATGATGTACCTCATGTCACATACAGTACATCGCCTACTGATACACTTCCTGGAAACGCTACACTTCCCTCGCTGAGCACTGTAGTTAGAGTCACAGTAAAACCTTTTTTTTTTAACTCAATATCAAATCATTTCTGGGTGACAATGAAGTACCTTACTGTGATTGTTTTTAATAAAACATTATCAAAAAGAAACAACAAAAAGCAATTTCTCAAGCAAGAATTGTTTGTCTGAGAGTGGTCTGAGTGAGGGGCCTAATTGGAGGAGCCTAGTGGTAGGGGATATGCAACCTGACACCAGCTGTTATTGGCAGAGAGGAGGGCAAACTTTCTTTGTTATTGGTCTATTAACTTACACCGCCTGGTGATGTAACCAAAACCCCACCCAGGCAAAACAAGCTGACTTTTCAAACAGCTAAATGGGCAGTATCATTAATTTCACAATTTCGCAGTATTATACCAACCTCATAGTGGGGAAATATTTATAAAACACAGGCAAATCAACATTTTCACAGAACTGGCCCTTTAATTGCATCCAAACAGCACCAACAATGGGAGACTGAGTTGACTAAAAGCTCACTTATCAAATATGTATCCTTTAAATATTTTTACTCTGGGTTCTAAGTACTTCCAACGCCTGCAAGTATCAAGGGGCATTATAAGAGCATCTATGGTACTACTTTCTCGCAAGTGTCCACTGTCCTGGCCTACAGAGGCTAGTTGCCAGGCAACCCCAGTCTGTAAGAGGATCAGTACTAGGAAGTGACGGGAAGTTGTTTACTAGTTGTCCTAGTGTGACCTGACCCAGATCATTGGAGAGTTGCTGGACGGGTATGGCAGAGCTTAGAAACAATAACAACAACTGTTTGAATGCAGGATAAGGGACAGGCATAGCTTTCTCTTTGGGGTTTTAGGCTGGGTATCTGTATACTGCTGACGTAAAAACTTTACAAAATGCATTTCATTGATTGACTGTAAGGAAAATAGATTTTTGGGTAAAACATTTTTACACTAGATCCTATCATCAAATAGAGATATAGTGTGCATCAAATCATATTTTGTTTTGTGAAATATCACTCTTTCAACACTAGTAGTTCCTGTACTGCACCAGTCAGTCTACTGTAGCAATGCAAAGTTACCATGTTATGTTACCCCTCCATATGTTATGTCACATCATGGTCATGTTATGAAGACAACAGACCTCTGATGTCATGTTATGAAGACAACAAGCCTCTGATGTCATGTTATGATGACGTCACAGACACTACAGAACCAGCAGCACAGCCCGAGGAAGGTTCTATGGACTCCTGAGAATGCACGTACACACACACACACACACACACACACACACACACACGCACGCACGCATGCGCACACACACACACACACACACACACACACACACACACACACACACACACACACACACACACACACACACACACACACACACACACACACTCTCCATCCAGAGGAATGTTCTAGACTTCTGACAATGCCATAAGTATGCATTGTACTCTGCATTCACTCTCTCTCTGCCGCTCTCCCGTCCCTCCTAAAAGTAGGCCATCTATATCCATTGGACCGTTGACTTCTCTCTTCACAGACGTACACGCTTACATAAGTACTCAGGCACGGTGGATTACGCAACATATACCCCCCACCCCTTCTACCCCCTTCCTCACACACAGACACATGTCACCCTTGCGCATATATACACAAACCCTCCTTAATATTTCAACAACCCTCCGTCACTGAACATCTATAAAAAGATGTGTACACTGCATTATTAAATGGAGACAATTCAGAAATGCAAACATGTAGTGTATTCAAGTTTTAAAAAGGCTTATAAAGTTTGAAACCCCACTTTAACATTTCAGACTATCAACCACGTAATAATTCCCATTTCCTGTTGAGCATGACTACACTGAGTGTACAAAACATTAGGAACACCTTTTCTTTCCATGACACAGACTGACCAGGTGAAAGCTATGATCCATTATTGATGTCACTTGTTAAATCCCCTTCAGTCAGTGTAGATGAAGGAGAGGAGACAGGTTAAAGAAGGATCTTTAAGCCTTGAGACATTATAATAAGACATGGATTGGTGTGCCGTTCAGATGGTGAATGGGAGAAACAAAAGATTTAAGTGCCTTTGAACGGGGTATGGTAGTAGGGGCACTGGTATGTGTGTCAAGAACTGCAACGCTGCTGTTTTTTAAATACTCAACAGTTTCCTGTGTGTATCAAGAATGGTCCACCCACCCAAAGGACATCCAGCCATCTTGACACAACTGTGGGAAGCATTGGAGTCAACATGGGCCAGCATCCCTGTGGAACGCTTTCATCACCTTGTAGAGTCCATGCCTTGACAAATTGAGGCTGTTGTGAGGGCAAAAGGGGGTGTAATTCAATATTAGGAAGGTGTTCCTAATGTTTTGTATGCTCAGTGCGGGGGTGTCCAACTCATTCCATGGAGGACCTAGTGTCTGCTGGTTTTTGGTTTTTCCTTTCAATTAAGACCTAGACAACCAGGTGAGGGGAGTTCCTTACTAACCAGTGACCTTAAGTGATCAATTAAGTCTAAGGGAGGAGCGAAAACCTGCAGACACTCAGCCCTCCGTGGAATGAGTTTGACTCAGTGCATTTTCTTGCTGTAAGAAACTGGTCAAACTAAGATAGCAGATCTGTGTAGCATGGATGGTTTCCTTGGCAATACTAAAATAGTCATGGACTTGGATTCGGTCATTTTTTAAATGATTATGTTGTTTGACAGATTGTTGTTTTTGCAGAAGGGAGACAATAGCGTGTATGTCAGGGATGTTTGAGGATATAGAGGGTGTTCGTAGGAAACTATGAATGAGAGAGAGGGGGAGGGGGGGGGTCGGAGAAGAGACGTTTTGTTGACCCCTATTGTTCAGGGCGTGCCACACAACTCATTTAGACAGAGTACAGCCTTAGTGTGATCCTGGCACAATGCTGATTACATCCATTGTAATCCAATCTGGCTACCGTCCAGAGAACATTAGATAAACATTCCAGAACAGTGCAGAGAACGTTTGATGAAAATTCCAGAATGGATGGAGGCGAGGAAGATAAGGGGGTACATAATCCACAATGAAAAGGCTTTACATTTTGATACTGTAGGACTATGGTATTTTACAATCACTTTTCTATGGTACACAACCCATAGACGGTGAATGGCGGTCAATAATAAGCCCATACTTCAGGCTCTTTAGACCAAGTTCGGCTCTAATTTGCATACGTATTGTTGAATCCTCCTATTGTCTGTGTTCAATGGCCTTTTATAAACTGGCTGGTTCCAGCCCTGAATGCTGATTGGCCGATAGCCATGGTATATGAGACAGTATAATCTACTTCTATGGTGGGTATGATCTTTCTCAGAAGAGCTTTGGACAAAAGAGGTTCTAGACAGTTTGGGTTAGTTTGGACAATGTTACTATATTCTTGGAGGACATCTCATGACAATTTTCCATCCCAGTTCCTGGTATAATTAGAATAGGATCTCTCTCTCTGTACTCAATATGTGGACAGTCACCTTAGTGTGAGGACAAAGGCAATATTGTTTCCTGAGCTTGTTATTCAGCAGAAAATCTTTTTATCCTGCAGTGATTTTTTTCACACAAACATAATTTCAATCAGACTTTGTTCCAGTTGTTACATGGTTCTTCGCTGGTAAGACCATCTGGCTAGTGGTTGTGACTGCTACAGGCCTGTTGGTGGGTGTGAAAAACAATCAAGTTTACATGTTACCCCTGCCTTTGCGGTTCGTATCCTATCCTAACTCCCATACATAAAGTCAGTGTATCGCATGTGGTGGATAGATTACTCAGATACTAATATAGGCTAACATGAATATGTAAACTGTACATTGATCAATAAACAAGTTATGCTTTTTCTCTCTCACACACACACACAAACGCCCACTCCCTCTCTCTCTCTCTCTCTCCTCCCCACAGTGGTTAGCCAGAGTAAATGTTAGTGTTGTTACTCAAACTCTCATAATGTGAACTTTGGCTCCCTGTCCAACTCCAGGATAAGGATTAGTATAAAGAGCTCTAGTGCAGGCGAGTAGAGTGTTGTAGAGAGGGAGGGCCAGGGTCAGGTTAGGAGAAACAGACAGAGGGAGAGAGAGAGATGCAGGGTGAGAAAGAGGGAGAGGGGGTGAGGGATGAGGGGAAAAACAGAGAGAGATAGCGGGATGCAGGGAGAGAAAGAGGGAGAGGGGTGAGGGATGAGGGGAACAACAGAGAGAGATAGCGGGATGCAGGGAGAGGGGAAGGGAGAGGGGGGGATGAAAGGGGTGAGGGAAAGATAGGGATGGAGGGAGTGTCAAGTTATATTTGTCACATGCGCCGAATACAACAGCTGTAGACTTTAGCATGAAATGCTTACTTACAAGCCCTTTCCCAGTGAGCATTTTTACAGTGAGTATTAGGGTCAGGAGAAACAGAGAGCGAGAGAGAGAGAGATGGAAGGAGAGAAATAGGGGATGAGGGGATGAAGGGAAATAGATGGTGTGATAGTTCAGGTTAGGAGAAACAGAGAGAGAGAGAGAGAGAGAGAGAGAGGGATGGATCTGGAGAGAACGAGAGAGGGATGAAGAGAGAGAGAGGGATGCTAACCACGTACTGAGTCATACAAGACTTTCCAACTCCCCTCAAAGCTAATGTACACTTTGATTTGCTGTACGACTGTGTGTGTGTGTGTGTGTGTGTGTGTGTGTGTGTGTGTGTGTGTGTGTGTGTGTGTGTGTGTGTGTGTGTGTGTGTGTGTGTGTGTGTGTGTGTGTCAGAACCTGTCTCCTTGGTTTGAGGTTAGTCAACGAGTGACCTTACTGTGCAAACATGCTTCAGTACACATCCCCCGCCCCCCGACCCCAACACACTCTGTAGTTGTATTGACCTGTGATTACATACCACTATCGCAACATTACCTAACTTAACCTCAGTGTTAATGTACACACGTGCTGTACTTTGAACAGATAGCTTTTTAGGTAGGGTACAAAGTCAAACGCATAGTACACACTGTGGACTATCCTTCATCTCAGTTCTTCCTATCATAGCATTAAGAATGTATCCACAAAGAATGCTTATGTGTGTTTTAAATGGCACCCTATTCCCTATATAGTGTACAGGACTCTAGTCAAAAGCTGTGCACTATATAGGGAATAGGGTGCAATTTCAGATGCAACCATGGTCTATACACTTTAAATAGCATTGAGTGCTCTATTACTCCCAATCAGACCATTGAGACACAATTTTCTAATTTTATTAGGATCCCCATTAGCTGTTGCAAAAGCAGCAGCTACTCTTCCTGGTGTCTCCACAAAACATGACATAATACAGGACATTAATGGACAAGAACATCACAAGGATAGAGCTACATACATTTTAAATACATGAATAGAGGATACAGGATATACTGATTTCCTGTCCAGTGGGATCAACAGTGTGCTATTTTCACACCAAGCCGGTAATACCAGGAAGACCCTTATCAACACATCAACACTCCGTGTGGTTAGGAAACCACTGACAGATAAGATAACAGGAATTACTCATTGAATTTGCTGTGTGTAGTATATCAGTTGTGGTTTGTTGTTGTTGTTGTTGTTGTTGTTGCTGCTGACTCACGTGGCCAAAGTAGTTGACCCTGAGGGATAAATAACGTTTTTTAAATTCTCATTGGACTAAACTACAAAACGGAAGTTTTTATTTCATTTTTTTAGGGAGTAGATCAGCTTTAATATTGCAGATAGATTGTGGCTTCCATCAATGTAATTATCTGCATCATTTGTGTGTGTGTGTCATGAAGCTGGTTGAGAGAATGCCAAGAGTGAGCAAAGCTGTCGTCAAGGCAAAGGGTGGCTACTTTGAAGAATCTAAAATCTAAAATATATTTTGATTTGTTAAAAAAACATGTTTTTAAAACAATAGCCTAAAAAATGAACAACTCTTACAAATCAAGTACAAAGACAACTTTTGTCTTTAAGACAGCCAACCCGAGCCGCCTGCACGCCAGACCCCCACCAGTCTAGTCAATAACTCAACTCTTTGCCCAACACAACTTCCTTCCCATCTTTTCTTTATGTCTCAAGGGAAAGGTTTGGAAAACAAGAGTTGAATGAAAACACACCTACACCTACACATTAACACACAGAAACAGTACACCCTCCATATAATTCATATCACAGGCCTAATAGTACTGTGGAGCTCTTTTTACTTGCACACAATATAGCTGGGTCACCCCGTCCCTAGGGGTCCTCGGCCCTGTAACGCCCCAAACCAACACCCCCCACTCAGCTTTCAGGTGTGTTAGGCCAAGGCCGGAGTGACAACAGTACAACAGACCCCCAGGGCCAGAACTGAGAAGCCCAGCAGCTAGGGATTGCCTAAATAGGTATCTCCCCTGACATGGGCATGTTTTCAATACAGACTCCTTTTGTCGTACAGTATTCCATATAAGGCATTCAGACCTTATGAAAGTTGCACCGTATACCCTTAGTCTTAAAACAATTCTGGTGATACTGTACATAACTTGACATTTCTTCCATGCATTGTGGGAGGATAACCAACCTTCCAATTAATGGCAATGCATGTATTAGCCACTATAAATGCTGGGTTACAAAGTTTCTTCTGATAACAGTATCAACATTTCGAAGCAAACAAAAACAGGAAAAGGGGAGAATCTGTAGACATACTGAGATAAAAGAACGTACTCTTTGCCATAAATTCCTTCACAAGATCACAACATATGAAAATATGTCCCCTTTTGTGCTTTACGCCTCCAGCAGAATAATACAATTTCTGAGGGCAGGATATTCAGATTCACTGGCATATAAACTCAAAAAAAGAAACCTCCCTTTTTCAGTTCCCTGTCTTTCAAAGATAATTCGTAAAAATCCTAATAACTTCACAGATCTTCATTGTAAAGGGTTTAAACACTGTTTCCCATGCTGGTTCAATGAACCATAAACAATTAATGAACATGCACCTGTGGAACGGTCGTTAAGACACTAAAAGCTTACAGACGGTAGGCAATTACGGTCACAGTTATATAAACTTAGGACACTAAAGAGGCCTTTCTACTGACTCTGAAAAACACAAAAAGAAAGATGCCCAGGGTCCCTGCTCATCTGCGTGAACGTGCCTTAGGCATGCTCCAAGGAGGCATGAGGACTGCAGATGTGGCCAGGGCAATAAATTGCAATGTCCGTACTGTGAGACGCCTAAGACAGCGCTACAGGGAGACCTGTCCTCACAGTGGCAGACCCCGTGTAACAACACCTGCACATGATCGGTAAGTCCGAACATCACACCTGCGGGACAGGTAAAGGATGGCAACAGCAACTGCCCGAGTTACACCAGGAATGCACAATCCCTCCATCAGTGCTCAGACTGTCCACAATACGCTGAGAGAGGCTGGACTGAGGGCTTGTAGGCCCATTGTAAGGCAGGTCCTCACCAGACATCACCGGCAACAACGTCGCCTATGGGCACAAACCCACCGTCGCAGGACCAGACAGGAATGGCAAAAAGTGTTCTTCACTGACGAGTCACGGTTTTGGCTCACCAGGGGGGATGGTCAGATTCGCATTCATCATCGAAGGAATGAGCGTAACACAGAGACCTGTACTCTGGAGCGGGATCGATTTGGCGGTGGAGGGTCCGTCCATGGTCTGGGGAGGTGTGTCACAGCATCATCGGACTGAGCTTGTTGTCATTGCTGGCAATCTCAACGCTGTGCGTTACAGGAAAGACCTCCTCCTCCCTCATGTGGTACCCTTCCTGCAGGCTCATCCTGACATGACCCTCCAGCATGACAATGCCACCAGCCATACTGCTCGTTCTGTGCGTGATTTCTTGCAAGAGAGGAATGTCAGTGTTCTGCCATGGCCAGCGAAGAGCCCGGATCTCAATCCCATTGAACACATCTGGGACCTGTTGGATCGGAGGTTGAGGGCTAGAGCCATTCCCCACATAAATGTCCGGGAACTTGCAGGTGCCTCGGTGGAAGAGTGGGGTAACATCTCACAGCAAGAACTGGCAAATCTGGTGCAGTCCATGAGAAGGAGATGCACCGCAGTACTTAATGCAGCTGGTGGCCACACCAGATACTGAATGTTCCTTTTGATTTTGACCCCCCCCCCTTTGTTCAGGGACACATTATTCCATTTCTGTTAGTCACATGTCTGTGGAACTTGTTCAGTTTATGTCTCAGTTGTTGAATACAAATATTTACACGTTAAGTTTGCTGAAAATAAACGCAGTAGACAGTGACAGGACGTTTCTTTTTTAGCTGAGTTTAGACTGTTCTTTGGATGGTCTTAAACTGCAGTAATTTCTGTCTGAGATTATATGAACATGACTGGGCATTCTAACATATCTGTGTCCATTCATCATCAATAGCCTTTCCCAGGTCTTCCTCACATTTTTGCTTTACATGTTTTGTGTCATCGGGAAAAGCCTCTATTAGCCATTGATACAATTTGGAAATCAACTTTGGAGGTTTTTCAGACTGTCTTGAAATAGCATCTGGCTTGTCCAGTGTTTGCTGGACAGAGACAATGAAGTGTTGTATCTGCAATGATTCACCTCAGGTCTGTCACAGACTGGTCTTCCCTGGCTGCCTGACCTCAGGTCTGTCACAGACTGGTCTACCCTGGCTGCCTGACTCTGCTGAGACCCCTGTCACCATCTGATCCTGCTAAGACATGATGAGCATAGTGTTGTGTGCACTGACTGCACTGGAGGGCTGCATTCCCGCTGGATGCCTGCGGATCCCGACAGAGATCATTGCGTTTGCGGTCTGCATTGTTCATGCTGCGGGCGGCATCGGAGGTCAGAGGTCAAATATTTTTGTTGTCCCATAGATTCTTTTGAAACGGTCCTCTTTCTGCTTTGTATGCGTTAGCCTACCTATTGTATTAAAGCACGTGTTCTTCTCATGATTCACACACTCAGAATTCACTGCTTCAACTACAGTAGCCTACCTCCTAGTTGGGCGTGTCGTCTCATTGAAATAAATTAGGCTGCCTACTTGGGCAGAGAATCACATTTCAGTTAACTTGAATATGAAATGAACTTAAATATGATTAGACTGTGGTTTACTCCAGTGTCTGTAAATAAATATTGATAATGAAAAGAAGTGGAGGGAGCTCAACCAAAGTGAGTCGAAGTCAAAAAATGTAATCATCATTGTAAAGGAAAAGGCTAGGTTAGGCTACTGTGGTGAGCAGGTATTGAGCCTTTTAATTTTCAGTAGGTATGGATCACCCATTTATTTGTCTCTGCCTGCAAATCATCCTCCTAAAAGGTAGGTTATATCCTATAGGACAATGCAAAACGTCGCTGTCATCATTATTGCTGCTTCCTGTTTTGATTTTTCTATTTTTTATTTCACCTTTATTTAACCAGGTAGGCCAGCTGAGAACAAGTTCTCATTTACAACTGCGAACTGGCCAAGATAAAGTTGTTCAGTAGCCATACCTGCGAGATCATGTGCACGTGGGGTCTCAATTAGAGTAGGCTATAGCCTATGTATACATAGGCGGCGAAGCATGGGGCAGTTATCTTTCCAATGAAATGTACTTCCTAAAAAGGCCTATGATTACGCTATAGTTTACTACATTGCCTAGAAATAGGCCAAAATATTGATCACCCATATTTCTCAGTCTGAAAATCTTCCCACTCATAAAGGGTAGGCTATACAAATAGCTCAAGCGAAAGTGCAAGTCTCTCCAACTCTGCTCTCTTCAAACTACATCTAGCATAATGGCTGATATAATTTAAACTCTTTTTAAAAAAAATTATGCGCATTTGATATTGCCTATATGGCGGCAAATTGCTGGGACCATGGCTAGCACGTGAGCTGCATCACATACGCTTGAAATAATATTGCGGGACTGTGGTTGTGTTTGGGACCAGTTCTTGCGGTAGCTGGTGGGAATTGGACAGAAAGCAAGCGGGTGCGGGTGCAGGCGGGAGCGGGTGCGGGCGGGAGCGGGTGCGGGCGGGAGCGGGTGCGGGCGGGAGCGGGTGCGGGCGGGTGCGGGCGGGAGCGGGTGCGGGCGGGAGCGGGTGCGGGAGCGGGTGCGGTTGGGAGCGGGATAAAAAAAATTGTTCAGCGCAGACCTCTACTGTGCACCATGACAGTGAAGCCTGTAATGTTAGAGCTTTTTAGTACTGTGTCAGTGTGAAAAGTAAGGAATTAGCCAGGGAAACTGACAGATAAATAACGTTACATTGACATACTGACTAATAAAACTCACATTGCACTGAAAAACGTCATAATATCAATCTTCAATCATTTGGCCGATGGTTTCATTGTTTGATTCAAGTCTAGTTTGATTGAGGCAAAAATAATAGCTAACGTTAGCCAACTTTTGGCCAGCTCTCTCTCTAACGGTACATCAACTGGCGAAAGCTTGCCAAGTTCATTTACTTCTGAAATGTGGTTAGACAAAGGCTACAAAACATTCCCAAACAAACAACTGCTGTTAGATAGTAATAATAGCCACCTCATATCGCTATCTGACAGATGTGTGTGGTAGTTAATCACTATGTAGCTTATTCATTCACCTCAATTACCTTGCCAGCTACATCAGCCAACTAAAGAGTAGCCCGTTTTTGTTCTGCTTCCTTTTACAACTCGGTAAAAGAGCACAACAGAACACACGGAACTGTCCCGCGCTGGTCCAGCCAGCCTTCCAGAAGCTTTGCCTTCACACAGCCTGTCAGTGGTGTCCCGTGGTCCTAAATCCAGTCGACAAACTCTGCAAACAGCCTGCCCGACTGCTCAGGGGCGTCCACATGGTCCTAAAGTACACCGTTGCCATGTTTTGTATTACATTCCAATGATCAAACTGGGACAAAAATGCTATTTTAGAATGTGGCAGGGACATATCCCCCCTGTCCCCATTGAAAGTTGCACCCCTGCTGTAGAGTAGCATTCATCATGTTATGTTTGCTGTTCTTACCTTGGCAAAACCTCAGAAACATGTCTGACATGACTGATTGCCCATAAAGTTCATCTATTTGCTTATGAGGGATTCCTAACATGCTCTGAAAGGTACTAGGGAAGATCGGGAAATAGACCTTGACTGTGTTGGTGAAAAGATGCTATTCCTTCCATCCGATACACACACACGCGCGCACAGACACACACACACAGACTGAAGGGATGACTAACAGTATAGGACCAGCCATACACACTGAGGATAGCTAGGTATAATCTCCTTATTCTGAGTAACTAACCTCAATCTCCATTTCTCTCTCCCTTCCCTCTCTCTCGCCCTCTCCCTTCCCTCTCTTCCCTCGCTCTCTTCTCTCTCTCTCTCTCTCTCTCTCTCTCTCTCTCTCTCTCTCTCTCTCTCCCTTCCCTTCCCTCTCTCTTTCTCTCTCTCCCTTCCCCTCCCTCTCTCTTTCTCTCTCTCTCCCTTCCTTCCCTCACTCTCTCTTTCACTCCCCATTCCTCCTTATTTCCGAGTAGCTAACCTCAGCCGACCAGAACCTCTCTCTCTCTCTTTCCCTGCCTCTCTCCCCCTCTCTCCCCATTTCTCCTTATTCTAATTAGCTAACCTGAGTTGACCTGGAACCTCCAGTTTACACACTTGTCCTCATATGGTCTGTAGAGACCTTACATAATAGCACCAGCCCCCCTCCCATTGCTTTCCCACTCTCCTTTTTTTCCTCCATCGCTCTTTCTTAATCTGACTGCCCTCTTTCTCTCTGCGCGTCACTTCATGTATAATGTATATTGACATGGCCCAGCATGAACCTTTGAGTGAATTAGTCACTTGCCTGTGTGTGTGTGTGTGTGTGTGTGTGTGTGTGTGTGTGTGTGTGTGTGTGTGTGTGTGTGTGTGTGTGTGTGTGTGTGTGTGTGTGTGTGTGTGTGTGTGTGTGTGTGTGTGTGTGTGTGTGTGTGTTTACCTCATATTGCCTCTTGTTTGATGCCTGATACATTTTATCATGCCGTTTCTCAGACGTAGTACATAGAAGTCCATTGTTTTGTTCCAGTCTGGTATAACCTCTAGTTAGGTGTGCTTGCTGAATGGAAAGCACAGCTTCAGAACCTCTTCATAAATCAATTCAAATCAAAGTTTATTTGTCATGTGCGCCGAATACAACAGTGAAATGCTTACTTACAGGCTCTAACCAATAGTGCAAAAAATGTATTAGGTGAACAGTAGGTAAGTAAATAAGTAAAACAACAGTAAAAAGACAGGCTATATACAGTAGCAAGGCTATAAAAGTATGTTTTCGCCCACAGGACTGCCACCGATTGGATGTTTTTTGTTTGTCACGCCATTCTCAGTAAAACCTAGACGTGTGTGAAAAGCCCAGGAGGCCGGCCGTCTCTGAGATACTGGAACCGTTGTGCCTGGCACCGACGATCATATCACGCTCAAAGTCGCTTAGGTCACTAGTTTTGCCCATTGTGACGTTCAGTCGAACTTTAACTTAATGCCTCGGTGTCTGTCTGCCTACTTTATATGTCAAGTCACGGCCACATGACTCACTGTCTATAAGAGCAAACCATTTTGGTGAACCAGGTGGTGTACCTATAGCCTACTATACTACAATACTACTATACTAGCCCACTATAAGAAGTTCACACCGACAAACCACCTCAAAATAGGTCATTATAACTAACACATAGCCTCTGAAAACCCTATTACTACCATTTATACTACTACTACTACTACCACTACCACCACTACCACCACTACCACTACCACCACTACCACTACTGCCGCTACCACTGCTACTGATACTACTACCACTACTACTACCATTACTACTACTACTATTTCACAACCATAAATACTTCAAGACTAGCAAGCACACCACATTTACTTCAGTAAATGTCATTTTCTAGTTGGAATAACAAGGTACTGATGTGGTTATAGGAATTATAGTATAAATAATAACAGCTAAATAACGTGTTGACTGATACAGTAACAATGATAATGCCATCATGTGCATAATCAAGGTGAATTCAAGGTAGGTCTGTCTGTCTGGCAGGCACATGTTTTCAAGGTAACCAGGGACCCCTCTCTCACCCTTTGCCTGTGTTTGGACACCTGTAGTTTGAGGTCATCTCCAAACAGTGTGTATAAGGACAGTGACCCAGGTCGCTATCACTGCAGGCCGACACAGGTAGGCTAAACATAGTTAACCAGGGGGCATATTCTTTACTCCGATTCTGTTGTGAAACGGTTTCTTAAGAACTGCAGACCCCATGGTGAACCACAGTGGGGAATGAGAAAGCGGGATACAGGATTATGCATTATATCTAATCTAGTTATCCTTAGATGCCTGCATCCAATTGTGGTTATTAAATCACTTTCTGAGAAGACTCTGTTGAGTTCAATGGAAGACTAAAATAAGCACATAATACGCAACCATCACATTATTATGTTGTCTGCCTACATCAAGGTTAGGGACAAATCATTTCTTGGAAATTCAATTACTGACTATGAACAGATTGGAAAAGTAACCTATTCTTGAGTGGTGATTCAATGCAATGCATTATTGAATTGAATGAGATGAGATTGAATAGATCCCTGACTCTGTTCTCTACCATAGTTTAGCAACTGGGATTGTATAAATATTATTCCTATCCACATCTGAGTGTAATCGTATGCTTCCACCAGACGTTTTCCTTGGCTACGAGAACTCATCTCATCTGAGAACAGTGCAGGAAGGAAATGTGTAAAAAGATGACACACATGTACTGTACTCTAAATGGTCTAGAAGAGTGTAGCCTACACTGGATAAACAAGATAGGATCAGAGCAAATTGAATGTCCCCAAGGATGGAAATTGTCTAGGACACATCATTAATTATTCTGTATGTAAATATGCTGCCCATAGACATAACATCATATACAGATCATACAATATATATAGTGTACATTGCCCATTGATAATTAATCTACTGACACACACTATACAATACACACAGATAGCCTTGATGATAATAACATAATGTTGGCTTGCTTTTTTTGTGCCCTTCCAGCTCCAATATATCCTGTCTCTAAACATTCAGGAGCATTAGTGTATTTCCTCGGGGAGGGCAGACATGGGACAGAGAGAGAGTGAGGGGGGGTGAGAGAGAGAAGGGTGTGTGAGAGAGAGAACGAGAGGCACAGAGAGAGGGGTGACTGGCTGTATGGTGTGTTTTTGTGCTTCTGACCACGTAGGAATACCAAAACCTTGTTTGCTCCCATTTTCTCCATCTGTGCATTCCTTCATACCATGACATGTAACATACATAACATATATGTAATAAAGTGTAGTCCTTCATACCATGACATGTTTTCATGTAACATACATAACATATATGTAATAAAGTGTATTCCTTCATACCATGACATGTTTTACATGTAACATACATAACATATATGTAATAAAGTGTATTCCTTCATACCATGACATTTTTTACATGTAACATACATAACATATATGTAATAAAGTGTAGTCCTTCATACCATTACATGTTTTACATGTAACATACATAACATATATGTAATAAAGTGTATTCCTTCATACCATGACATGTTTTACATGTAACATACATAACATATATGTAATAAAGTGTATTCCTTCATACCATGACATGTAACATACATAACATATATGTAATAAAGTGTATTCCTTCATACCATGACATTTTTTCATGTAACATACATAACATATATGTAATAAAGTGTAGTCCTTCATACCATTACATGTTTTACATGTAACATACATAACATATATGTAATAAAGTGTATTCCTTCATACCATGACATGTTTTCATGTAACATACATAACATATATGTAATAAAGTGTATTCCTTCATACCATGACATTTTTTACATGTAACATACATAACATATATGTAATAAAGTGTATTCCTTCATACCATGACATGTTTTCATGTAACATACATAACATATATGTAATAAAGTGCATTCCTTCATACCATTACATGTTTTACATGTAACATACACTGTACATAAAGTATAGTAAATTAATAACAAATAGCAGTTCTGCTTTCTGTAAATGTATTATACATATACGTAAGTATTATACATGCTTGTGTACTTTTTATGAAAGTGAATTCCATGAAAGTGAATTCATGGAAGGAAGGATTATAGGCTGCTTAACAACACAAAGTAGCTTAGTTGTGAAAGTTCAGCTAAGTTCAGCAATTTCTTTGGGAAATATTTTCTGATTTTATTGTACAGATAGAGGATGACAGTGAGGAAAGATGGAAAGAGGTTGTGTCAAAGGGCTGTAAGCTGGATTCAAACCTACCTACTACACCATAGACATAGTAAATGTACATTTGTTCCCCTCAAATTCATATGTGCTACACATGTACTAAATTCTTATGTACTATACATGTCAGCCTGGCCTATCAGAAAAGACGTGACATAGTAAATGTACATTTGTGTCACGCTGGTGTAAAGGATTTGGAGACAGACGCAGGAATACATCATCTGGGTTTTTAATACACCCAAAACAAACACGTATACAAAACACTGGGATGTACCCAAACAAAAGAGCAAGGGTCAACCTTTAAGAACGACACGAGACCCATAATACACAAAACACGCAGCACAGGCTGAGACAATGCATAGGTACTCACACGACCAACGGACATGGGAACAATAATCGACAGACCAATGGGGAAACAAAGGGCACATTTATGCAAACACAATCAGTGAGGAATTGGAACCAGGTGTGCGTAAGGACACAGTTCTGTGCAGCCTAGAAGGCCGGTGGTGTCAACCTCTGTAACTGGTGAACATAATGAGCAGCAGTACCGGGAGGATTCTTGACAATTTGTTCCCTTCCAATTAGTATGATATGTTATGTTGGGCATGGTTACATAACAAAGAAGGTTATTTAAAGGGATAGTTTACCCAAATTACAAAATGACATGTTGGTTTCCTTATCCTGTAAGCAGGGAATAACAGAAATCCATGCTTTGGTTTTATTTCCCTGGCACCATTTTCCAAATGCTAATGTTTTAGCATTAGTGGCACAAATGCTAATCAAATGTATGCTTACTATGGTACTCCTGAGTCCGTTGGGTAAATGCAGCCTATACATACTATGAAAGTGATTTCCCTGGAGGTTTGATCAACTGGATAACAACCTGAGTGAGCTGTATTGAATGTTAATCTGAGGACCATTCAATGGCTCCATCTGTGCAATCCTTCAGTATACATACTGTACACATTTTAATTGAAAGACAATCGCAAAGTGTACATGCCATAATTACATGTTTACATGGAACATATAAGACCACAATACAGTATAGTAAATTAATAACAAATAGCAATTGCACTTTTGTTTTCTGTAAATGTATTATATATGTACAGTACCAGTCAAAGGTTTGGACACCTACTCATTCAATGGTTTTTCTTTTTTATTTATTATTTTGACTATTTTCTACGTTGAAGAATAATAGTGAAGACATCAAAACTATGAAGTAACACATATGGAATGATGTAGCAACCCAAAAAGTGTATTTTAGATTTTGGATTCTTCAAAGTCTCATGGTTCCACCTGTCACAAGAGGGCGGCAGAGACCGTCCTAGAGACATTAACGACACTCAGGTGTGTCCTATTTACTCATTATGATTTCCCTGTTAAAAGAGGTGTGTTTTAGGTTGTCCTGTGCTGAAGTTTGAATTGTGTGCCGTGTGCGTTTGTCTCCTGAGTGAGTTTTTGAGAGTGTTTGTGGTTTTCCAAGTGTTACTGTAATCCTTCCGTTACCATTTCTCAGTAAAGTATTATGTTTATCATGAACCACTGATTCCTTGTCTGGTCTATTCTCTGCCCTTGAGTCCAACCTCACCATGTCACAGCAAGCTTCAGCCTACAACATGGACCCAGCAGAGAGCACCCAGATCAAGAATGTTGCGAGGATGCAAGGGGTTCCTCACCCAGTGCTCTCTGGTGTTCGAGCAACAGTCCTCTTCGTTCCACACCGATCGGGCCATGATCGCCAACATAATCTCTCTACCCTTGGGCAAGGCCCTGACGTGGGCAACGGCGGTGTGGGAACAGCAGCCACCATCCTGCTGCTCCATATTAGCCTTCACTGTCGAGCTGCGATGAGTCTTCGACCACCCAGTTGGTGGATGAGAAGCGTCCAGCTGACTGTTTAACATCCGTCAAGTGGCCAGACCAGTGACTGACTTCGCCATTGAGTTACGCACTCTCGCCGCCGAGAGTGGGTGGAATACAGAGGAAATAGTCATCGCTTTCCACCAGGGGTTGTCTAACTCGATCAAGGATGAACTGGCCTCTCGGGAACTGGGAGAGGACCTTGAGTCCCTGATAACGCTGGCAATCAGGATCAACAACCAACTCCGAGAACGCGTGAGACACCCCAGTATCCCGGTTTCCTGAGCACCCCAAGCCCCCCAAACCCAGCATTGAAGAGCCTATGCAGCTGGGACGCACACGTCTGAGCCCACAGGAGCGTGACAGGCTCATGCGCAAAGACTGTGGAGGTCTCGGCCATCTCCATGCTACCTGCCCAGAGCTGACGGGAAATGCCAATGCTCGCCAGGACAGGGGGAGACCGTGACGCTTTCAGTTACCTCCCGGTTACCAAGTCACCGTCTCTTACTACCCGCAACCCTCCACTAGGACAACCATCAGCACCAGATTCAAGCCTTTGTGGACACCGAGGCCGCCAAAACTTTAATTGTTCAAGACTTCACCAGTGTGTTACAGATCCCCCGCGTGAAATGTCCCATTCCTCTGCAGATTCAAGCCCTCGATGGACGCCCCATTTGTTACGGATACCATTATCCTGTGTGTGTGTGTGTATCCTGTGTGTGTTTCTTTTCTCTCCGTCTCCCCTCACAGGTGAAAATCATCACTCCCCAATCAGTCAACAATCAACCCATCAATCAGAAGACACACATCCTCCTGTTTCCTACCCTATCACAGTTCCTTCCCCATGGTTTAAAAACCCCATCATTTGTTTGCTCTAGAGCTCAATCTCTTTGTAATGCCATGTTTGTAGATCTCTGTTCTTGATAGATTTCAGTAGCAATCTCTTTGTAAATGCCATGTATGTAGATCTCTCTCTTTGCGTCTTAACCTCTTCTTTTGTTTGAGCACCTCCAAATCACTTTGTCATCTCCTGTGAGTATTGTTTTTGCTTATGGTGTTTTGTTGGTGGGAAAAGGGGAAACCAAGACAAGTCGCCCATGGGCATACACTACCCGTAGGTAAACTTTGTTAAAAACACTAGTTAGAACTGGGCGGACCACCCACTGTATTTTTGGTTAGTTAGTTAGCTGTTGTTAAAGTAGGCTAGTCTAGCTTAGGGGTGTTTTTGCATATTTGTTTCTTTCCTTGGGTCCAGCTCAGCCCCTTTTCCTGCTCCCCCCATTACCGTGTGTTTATCAAATAAACCTTGAGTTTGACGGTAGATTTCAGTTGTCCTGGTTATTACGTTCACACTTTTACTTGGTCACAATTATAATTTACATGAGTTATGTTACGGGTCTCATTACCATCCCCCCTAGACTGTCGGGCCAAAAGGGATTCGTAACATAAGTGGGGGCTCCTCCGGGATCTGTCTTTACTGACACCCATGCCGCTCATGTAGATTGTTGATAGTGGTATAGTTAAGTGTTGAACGTTATAGCTGAAGTAGCATTAGTGCTTGCTATTTTCTTTGGCTCTTGTGAAGTAGTGTAAGATGGCTACTTTTGATTTGAAGTCCTTTTTGGATAACCCTTCGTGGGAGGTTTTTGACAAATGTCGTAGAGTTGATTTAATGACCTTGGCTGACCATTATTCAGTATCGATTCCACAGAATGTAGTTAAGTCGGAGGTTAAAAAGCTGGTGTTAAATGTATTGTTGGAAGAGCAGGTGCTTGTGTTACCGCTGCCTGAGCATACTACCCCTGTAGGGGATGTTGCTGCTCCTGTAAGCCCATTGGTGTCTGATAATGAGGGCGAGGCTAAAACACCAGCCACATTGTCCCGTTTTGATCCACTCTCCCCACTGTCAAATGTTGATGCCAGGAGGGATGTCCGTTTAGCACAGTTCCAACTAGAGGTGGAAGAGAGAGACCAAATTAGGCGAGAGACTCTCCAGTTGGAGATGTGTAAAATTGAGGCAGAAAAAGAACGAGAAGAGCGGCATTTAGATTTGGAGATGGGTAAAATTGAGGCAGAAAAAGAACAGCGGCATTTAGATTTGGAGATGTGTAAAATTGAGGCAGAAAAAGAACGAGAACGAGAACAGAGGCAGATGACGTTTAAAATGCGCCAGATGGAACTGGAGGCAGAGACAGCGAGGCTAGCCTTCGTTCCTGCTGTCACTGTTAGTGAGTCGTCCTCACCAGCTGTGTCCTCAAACACGTTTGACATTAGTAGGCAGATTGCCTTAGTACCTTTGTTCAGAGAGTCAGAGGTTGACTCCTATTTTTGTGTATTTGAGCGTATAGCCGTAGCATTGAAGTGGCCTGAAGAGGTATGGTGCCTATTACTTCAGTGTAAATTAACTGGTAAAGCCCAAGAGGTTTTGTCAGCGCTACCTCTGGAGGACAGTTTGAATTATGAAGTAGTCAAAGCTACTGTTCTTCGTGCCTATGAGCTTGTGCCTGAGGCATACCGACAGAGATTTAGGTCTCATAGAAAGTCTTCTAGTAAGACTTATGTGGAATTTGCTAGAGACAAGGGAAATCTGTTTGATAAATGGCATGCTGCTAGTAAGGTAACTGATTTCAACTCTCTCCGGGAGTTAATCTTGTTGCTTACCCGAACGCATTGTAGTTTACCTAAACGAACAGAAAGTATCCTCCCTGGCAGAAGCGTCTGTGTTGGCAGACGAGTTTGTGTTGACGCACAAGAGTGTGTTTTCGGCTCAAACTGAGAGTAGAGACACTGAGTTTCCTACCTTTAGCCCTAGTCGACCAGCAGTAGTATATCAAGCACGGCAGAAGACTGAGCGTTCCTGTTTCTATTGTCATAAAGTGGGACATATGATTAATGATTGCTTCATGCTTAAACGCAAACAAGGGATGCCTCTTCGTGCCAAGCCGCCAACAGGTGTTGCTCTAATTCGTACGGTTGTGAGGTCTGCAACAAAACAGGTGCCTAAGGGTAACTGCAGTTTGAAAGTCTCAGTCCCCGACCGCAGTTATGAACCATTCATTTTCGAGGGGTTTGTGTCCCTAACGAATGACGAAGCGTCTCAGCGTCCGGTTAAAATCCTTAGAGATACTGGTGCGGCGCAGTCGTTTATATTGTCTGATGTGTTGCCCTTATCTGACGATACATACTGTGGTTCCAGTGTGTTAGTGCAGGGTATTGAAATGGGTTTTGTCCCCGTGCCATTGCACTTTGTGAAAGTACACTCTGAGTTAATCAGTGGAATGTTCAGAGTGGGGGTACGTCCTATGTTGCCAGTGAAAGGTGTGACCTTTATAATGGGTAACGATATTGCCGGAGGAAAGGTAGTACCCGTATTGGAAGTATTGGATAAAAGTGACCACTCTCTCTCGAATGAGTTGGCACAGAGTTATCCACATGTGTTCCCCGCTTGTGCTGTCACTCGTGCTCAGGCACTACAAGAGGGTGACGTGATAGATTTGTTGAACACTGTTCTGTTCAAAGAGGATGATCAAGAGGATGGATTGTGTGATACCTCTGAGAAGTTGATCACCTCTGACAAACAGCCCAGGAAAGAATTAAAGAATGTTGAACTTATTGCTGATGCAATACAGTTACCAGTCACTCGTGAGCAGCTGATTGCTAACCAAAAGGTTGACAACAAACTTGCTAAATGTTTTACTAGTGTTGTCTCATTGGAAGATGTGAAGAAGAAGAACGTGGCTTACTTCATTGATGGTAATCTCCTCATGCGTAAATGGAAATCCCATGTTGACGCGGGTGGAGATTGGAATGCTGTTTACCAAATAGTGATTCCTACAGCCTTTCGACAAAATGTGTTATCCCTTGCTCATGATCACCAGTGGTCTGGTCATTTAGGAATTACAAAGACGTATGATCGGATCCTTCGACATTTCTTTTGGCCGGGTTTAAAACAAGATGTGACTCAGTTCTGTCGGACATGCCACACATGTCAGATAACAGGAAAACCAAATCAGGTTATTCCTCCCGCTCCTCTTTGTCCCATACCTGTCATAGGTGAACCATTTGAGCATGTGGTGGTTGATTGTGTCGGACCGTTACCGAAGACAAAATCGGGTAACCAGTTTTTGTTAACGATAATGTGTATGGCTACAAGATACCCCGAGGCTATTCCTCTGAGAAGGATTACAGCTCCGATAGTGAGTAAAGCCTTAATAAAATTCTTCACGACATTCGGGTTACCTAAGGTGGTACAAAGCGATCAAGGTACCAATTTCCTATCCAAGCTCTTCAAGCAGGTGTTGAAATCCTTATCAATTACGCACCGTGTATCAAGCGCCTATCACCCAGAGTCTCAGGGTGCGCTTGAAAGATGGCATCAGACACTGAAGTCTATGCTACGTAAATATTGTTTGGAATCTGAGAAAGATTGGGATGAGGGAGTTCCTCTAGTTTTGTTTGCTGCTCGTGAAACTGTGCAGGAGTCCCTAGGTTTCAGCCCGGCTGAACTAGTGTTTGGTCACACAGTAAGAGGACCAATGAAAGTCCTTAAAGAACAGTTCTTGTCCCAAGAGTTGTGTACCAGAGATGAGAATGTGTTGGACTATGTTAGTCGCTTTCGTGAGCGCCTACACCAAGCTTGTGCTCTTGCAAAGGAAGCTCTGTCTTCCTCACAGAGGAGCATGAAAAGACACTATGATAAAGAGGCTGTTTCTCGTCCACTACAGCCAGGTGACCAAGTACTGGTGTTATTACCTGTTCCAGGATCTTCACTGTCAGCTCGTTTCTCTGGTCCTTATTTAATTGAAAAGAAAATAAGTGAAACTGACTATGTGCTTCAAACTCCTGATAGAAAACGCCAATATCGTGTGTGTCACATTAACATGTTGAAAGCATACCACACCCGACCCATCACACAGTTAGATAGTTCAAAAACAGAGGAAGGTACTGCTGTCTCCTCTGCTACTACTGCGATGATAGTGGACTGTCAAATTGATGATGTTGATGGCTTGGAGTTGCGCAATACTCAGCAGCAGTGTGTTAGATTGCCCAACTCAGAAATGCTGCTGTCTATCCAGTCAGGTCTGGTTCATTTAACGGATGGACAGGCTAATGATATTGTGAGGCTACTACACAGTTTTCCATGTCTCTTTAATGACGTTCCTATTCGCACAAATGTGTTGGAACATGACATTAATGTTGGAAATGCTACACCTATCAAGCAACACCCATATCGTATCAACGCTTCCAAGAGGAAGATAATGAGGGATGAGGTGAAATATTTGTTGGAGAATGACCTGGCTAAGCCAAGTTCAAGCCCTTGGAGTTCTCCTTGCATTCTGGTTCCTAAACCTGATGGTACGTCCAGGTTATGTACGGATTATCGAAAGGTAAATTCTGTCACAATGCCAGATTCGTTCCCGTTACCCAGACTGGATAACTGTATCGATACTATTGGTGCTGCTAAGTATGTAACCAAGTTGGACCTCTTAAAAGGTTACTGGCAGGTTCCGTTAACTTCACGTGCTTCAGAGATTTCTGCCTTTGTGACCCCAGACAACTTCCTACAGTACTCAGTCATGGCTTTTGGGATGCGAAATGCACCAGCCACTTTCCAACGACTGGTTAACTCCGTATTAGCTGGCGTTCCTAATTGTAGTGCATACCTTGATGACCTAGTGATTTATTCGTCTGAGTGGTCAGATCATGTTGACTCGCTAAGGGTAGTATGTGAACGGTTGGCAGCTTCTTCTCTAACCCTGTACTTGGCAAAGTGTGAGTTTGGGAAGGCTACTGTTACCTATCTCGGTAAAGAGGTTGGCCATGGACAGGTGCGCCCTGTTGATGCCAAGGTCTTGGCTATAACTGCATTCCCTGCACCTACCACTAGACGAGAGCTACGCCGCTTTTTAGGGATGGTTGGCTACTACCGTAGCTTCTGTAAAAATGTCTCTGCGGTAGTTGCTCCATTGACTGATTTGCTCAGTCCTGCAAGACCATTTGTGTGGTCCCCTGATTGTAAGAGAGCTTTTGAATCAGCGAAAGCACTCTTATGTAGTACCCCTGTACTTGCTGCTCCGGATTTTGAACAACCGTTCAAGCTTGAGGTAGATGCTAGTGCCAGAGGTGCTGGTGCTGTTCTACTGCAGCAGGACAAGAGTGGAGTAGATCATCCTGTTTGTTATTTTTCCCGTAAATTGAATAAATGTCAAACAAACTATGCGACAATAGAACAAGAAGCTCTTGCTTTGTTGTTGGCTCTGCAATACTTGGAAGTATACATTGGTTCCAGTGCCCTACCAGTGATTGTGTATACTGACCATAACCCCTTAGTTTTTCTCCACCGAATGTACAACCAGAACCAGCGCCTTATGCGTTGGGCGCTGATTGTACAAAATTTGAATTTGGAGATCCGCCACAAAAAGGGTTCTGATAATGTGTTTGCGGATGCTTTGTCTCGTGTGTAATAATTTTTGTATGTTTTGCAAGGTTGTTACTTTGTTGTTGTGAGTATTCATTAATACTGTGATCGCAATCCCCCCTAGGGTTGCTCTTTTAAGGGTGGGAGTGTTACGGATACCATTATCCTGTGTGTGTGTGTGTGTATCCTGTGTGTGTTTCTTTTCTCTCCGTCTCCCCTCACAGGTGAAAATCATCACTCCCCAATCAGTCAACAATCAACCCATCAATCAGAAGACACACCTCCTCCTGTTTCCTACGCTATCACAGTTCCTTCCCCATGGTTTAAAAACCCCATCATTTGTTTGCTCTAGAGCTCAATCTCTTTGTAATGCCATGTTTGTAGATCTCTGTTCTTGATAGATTTCAGTAGCAATCTCTTTGTAAATGCCATGTATGTAGATCTCTCTCTTTGCGTCTTAACCTCTTCTTTTGTTTGAGCACCTCCAAATCACTTTGTCATCTCCTGTGAGTATTGTTTTTGCTTATGGTGTTTTGTTGGTGGGAAAAGGGGAAACCAAGACAAGTCGCCCATGGGCATACACTACCCGTAGGTAAACTTTGTTAAAAACACTAGTTAGAACTGGGCGGACCACCCACTGTATTTTTGGTTAGTTAGTTAGCTGTTGTTAAAGTAGGTTAGTCTAGCTTAGGAGTGTTTTTGCATATTTGTTTCTTTCCTTGGGTCCAGCTCAGCCCCTTTTCCTGCTCCCCCCATTACCGTGTGTTTATCAAATAAACCTTGAGTTTGACGGTAGATTTCAGTTGTCCTGGTTATTACGTTCACACTTTTACTTTGTCACAATTATAATTTACATGAGTTATGTTACGGGTCTCATTACCATCCCCCCTAGACTGTCGGGCCAAAAGGGATTCGTAACAGGTGGAATATCAGACCAAGCCCATTCTACTGCAGGTTGGGGCGACCCACTCTGAGACTCTTAGTTTTCTGTTGATCGCTGCTTCCGAGAACCCCCTTGTCCTAGGGTAGCCCTGGCTAGCGCTACATAACACAATAGTTTCCCTGTCCACGGGACACCTACTAGACTTGGGTAAAGACTGCAAGACGAAATGTTTAAGACCCCCACCAAGAGCCTCGCTGTGTCCTCCTGCATCCCTTGAAGACCAAGACTTTTCCGCTCTCCCGCCAGAATAATTTGACCTCTGGCCGCCACCCCTTCCCCTCATTGTCCTTACGGCTGTGCCATAGAACTCCTACCCATCGTCACACCTCCCCGGGGTTGTTTGTAGTCCCCCTCGACCGCTGAAGATGCAGTCATGAACAATTACATCCGGGAGTTGTTGGAGGCAGGTTTAATTCGCCCCTCTATATCCCCTGCTGGTGCAAGCTTCTTCTTTGTTCGGAAAGAAGAATCGAGGCCTGCATCCCTGCATCGATTACAGAGGGCTGAACCAGATTATGATCAAGAATTGTTACCCCCAGCCCCTGATGTCCTCTGCATTGGGGTTGGTCTAAGGGGCCCAATTCTTCATCAAACTGGACCTCTGCCATGCTTACAATCTGGTGAGAATCAGGGATATGATTGGAATACTGCATTAAACACCCCTAGTGGCCACTGAGTATTTAGTCACGCCCTTTGGATTATCGAACTCACTGGCAGTCTTTCAAGCATTGGTCAATGACACCCTGAAGGATATGTTGAATTGCTTTGTCTTTGTTTACCTCGATGACATCTTGATCTCCTCCAGACCCTTTCGGAACACACATACTGCATGTCCGCCAAGTCCTGAGATGCTTCCTGCAGAATCAACTTTATGTCAAGATAGAGAAGTGTGAGTTCCACGTATCCCCGGTTTCCTTCCTGAGTCAGATTATGTTTATCGCAGGCATCCAAATGTACCCCGGGAAATATTGAGGTGGTTGCCAACTGACCCCGTTTTTGCTGGACCCCCGAGGCTGACAGGGCATTCATGGAGCTCAATGGATGTATCACCTCTAGATCCATCCTCGTTCATCCTGATCTGACTCCTCCCTTTTGTGGTGGGGGTGGACACCTCGTACCCCGGAACAGGGGCGGTCCTTTCACAGCGGCACGAGGAGGACAAGAAACTGCACCCATGTGCCTTTCTCTTCAAGCGGTTCTCGCAGGCAGAATGCAACTACAATGTAGGCAACCGGTAGCTCTTGGCAGTTAAGTGGGCTCTTGAGGGGTGGAGAAACCAGTTGGAGGGGGCACCTCATCCTTTCGTGATCTAGATGGACCACAAGATCTTCGTCTCCATTCAAGAAGCCAAGAGGTTGAACGCTCGCAAGACTAGATGGGCTCTGTTTTTTAACAGGTTCAATTTCAAACTAGCCTATCGCCCAGGATCCAAGAATCAGAAGGCAGATGTCCTGTCCCGCCAACACGATGTCTCTAATGAGGAGAGGGTCCTCAAGCCCATCATCCCCAACTCACGCATTCTGGCCCCAGTGATATGGAGTATTGAGACCACTGTCCGACAAGCCCAGACCCGAGAACCTGACCCCGGCAGGGGGACCCACTAACAGACTTTATATTCCGCGATCAGCCCAGGTCCTGATTACTACAATGGTGATACTCAAAATTAACTGGACATCCAGGGGTTAATTGGACACTGGAGATCCTGAGGCGGAAATTCTGGTGGCCCAACATGATGGAGGATGTGAGATCCTTTGTTGAGGCCTGTTCCATCTGGGCCCAAAGCACGTCTTCACCTCAGCGACCAGCTGGGTTTCTCCAACCTCTGCCCGTCCCCAGCCGACCCTGGTCTATGTGTCTGGAGACTTTGTCACAGGGTTACCTCCATCTCAAGGGCTTACCACTATCCTGGTGGTCGTTCATCGGTTCTCCAAAGCAGCCCATTTCATCGCCTTACCCAAGTTGCACTCAGCAAAAAAGACTGCTCATATCATGGTTATCCATACACTGACTTCCCCAGGACATTGTCTCAGATCGTGGGCCCTAGTTTGTCGTACGTGAATCTGGCCTTCATGGTCAAATTTCTGCAAATAAACCACTACTAAAGGACACCAATAATAATAAGAGACTTGCTTAGGCCAAGAAACACGAGCAATGGACATTAGACTGGTGGAAATCTGTCCTTTTGTCTGATGAGTCAAATTTGAGATTTTTAGTTCCAACCGCCATGTCTTTGTGAGAGACGCAGAGTAGGTAAACAGATGATATCTGCGGGTGTGATGGTGTGGGGGTGCTTTGCTGGCGACACTGTGATTCATTTAGAATTCAAGACACAATTAACCAGCATGGCTACCACAGCATTCTGCAGCGATACGCCATCCCATCTGGTTTTCGCTTAGTGGGACTATCATTTGTTTTTCAACAGGACAATGACCCAACACACCTACAGGCTGTGTAAGGGCTATTTTACCAAGAAGAAGAGTGATGGAGTGCTGCATCAGATGACCGGGCCTCCACAATCCCCTGACCTCAACCAAATTGAGATGGTTTGGGATGAGTTGGACCACAGAGTGAAGGAAAAGCAGCCAGCAAGTGCTCAGCATATTTGGAAACCCCTTCAAGACTGTTGGAAAAGCATTCCAGGTGAAGCTGGTTGAGAGAAGGCCAAGAGCATGCAAAGCTGTCTCAAAGCAAAGGGTGGCTACTTTGAAGAAAATTAAATACATTTTGATTTACATAACACTTTTTTGGTAACTAAATTATTCCATATGTGTTATTTCATAGTAGTTTGTAGAAACAATGCTTAACAACACAAAGTAGCTTAGTTGTGAAAGTTCAGCTAAGTTCAGCAATTTCTTTGGGAAATATTTTCTGATTTTATTGTACAGATAGAGGATGACAGTGAGGAAAGATGGAAAGAGGTTGTGTCAAAGGGCTGTAAGCTGGATTCAAACCTACCTTTACTACACCATAGCCATAGTAAATGTACATTTGTTCCCCTCCAATTCATAAGTGCTACACATGTACTAAATTCTTATGTACTATACATGTCAGCCTGGCCTATCAGAAAAGACGTGACATAGTAAATGTACATTTGTGTCACGCTGGTGTAAAGGATTTGGAGACAGACGCAGGAATACATCATCTGGGTTTTTAATACACCCAAAACAAACACGTATACAAAACACTGGGATGTACCCAAACAAAAGAGCAAGGGTCAACCTTTAAGAACGACACGAGACCCATAATACACAAAGCACGCAGCACAGGCTGAGACAATGCATAGGTACTCACACGACCAACGGACATGGGAACAATAATCGACAGACCAATGGGGAAACAAACATTTATGCAAACACAATCAGTGAGGAATTGGAACCAGGTGTGCGTAATGACACAGTTCTGTGCAGCCTAGAAGGCCGGTGTTGTCAACCTCTGTAACTGGTGAACAGACTGAGCAGCAGGTGTGCGTAATGACACAGTTCTGTGCAGCCTAGAAGGCCGGTGGTGTCAACCTCTGTAACTGGTGAACAGACTGAGCAGCAGTACCTGGAGAATTCTTGACAATTTGTTCCCTTCCAATTAGTATGATATGTTATGTTGGGCATGGTTACATAACAAAGAAGGTTATTTAAAGGGATAGTTTACCCAAATTACAAAATGACATGTTGGTTTCCTTATCCAGTAAGGAGTCTAGACAGGGAATGACAGAAATCCATGCTTTGGTTTTATTTCCCTGGCACCATTTTCCAAATGCTAATGTTTTAGCATTAGTGGCACAAATTCCATTAATGTCATGGTACCAATATGATTTTTTGTGCATCATGTCTAAATCATCTGAATGTATTTCAAAGTCACTTATAGATAGATGATTTGAACATGATGGGCAAAAAATTATAATATCGGTACTATGTACTAAATGCTTATGTACTATACAAGTCAGCCTGACCTCTCAGAATAGACGTAATTAGTATGATATGTTGTGTTTGGTATGGCTGCCTATGTCAGTTGGCTTCATAAGTAGGTAGGCTTGCTTCTTCGGGATCGGTGTTCCTTCCACGGGACGGTTGAGCTAATGAAGGCTAATGCGATTAGCATGAGGTTGTAAGTAACAAGAACATTTCCCAGGACATAGACATATCTCATATTGGCAGAAAGTTCTTGTTAATATATCTGCGCTGAACAGTAGCTATTACAGTGAAAGAATACCATGCTATTGTTTGAGGAGAGTGCACAATTTTGAACATGAAATGTTATTAATTAACAAATTAGGCACATTTGGGCAGTCTTGATACAAAAGTCTGAACCGAAATGCAATGGTTCATTGGATCAGTCTAAAACTTTGCCCGTGCACTGCTGCCATCTAGTGGTCAAAATCTAAATAGCACTTGGGCTAGACTAATACATTATGGCCCAGGTGCAATTTTTTTTCTCTTGCATTTCAAAAATGATGGTACAAAAAATACTAAACGGCTGTCTTTTTTCTTTGTATTATCTTTTACCAGATCTATTGTGTTATATTCTCCTACATTCCTTTCACATTTCCACAAAATTCAAAGTGTTCCCTTTCAAATGGTACCTAGAATATGCAGGGCCTGAGCTACAGGCAGTTAGATTTGGGTATGTCATTTTAGGCGAAAATGTAGAAAAAGGGGCCTATGTTGCCTTTGGTCCAATTCAATAATCACCTTTCAGACTAGCCAGCCTAATGGGATTGGTGATCCCAAGACATGAAGATTATAGACAGCATTGGAAATCTGTTATAACCCGAATTGAACCCATTTTACATACTCTGTTATTATTATTATTATTATTATTATTAATATTATGTGTTGTTCGGTGTTTACTGTTTACTGTATCTGTATTGTGTGTGTACTGTATATAGACATGTGTATGTTCCTCTGTCTACATTCTGTCTGTATATTCTGTCTGTATATTTGCTCTCCCTAATTTTTAAATGCCTGTCCTAATATGTATACATTTCTTAATTCCATTCCTTTACTTTTAGATTTGTGCGTATGGTTGTGAATTGTTAGATATTACTGCACTGTTGGAACTAGGAACACAAACATTTCGCTACACCCGCAATAACATCTGCTAAATATGTGTATGTGACCAATAACATTTGATTTGACTTGACTTAAATTCTGGCAACAGGTCAAATTCCTGGTATGTGTAAAAGTAAACTCCATTCATAATTTCAACTGTACAAATAAATAACAAATAGTCATTGAACTTTTGCTTTAAACATATCTGTACATATTTTGTATATTTTGGTCATTTATCCAGATAGACTCACAGTCAGAGCATTAACTAAGGTAGCCGAGACAACTACATTCACAGTCAGTGCATTAACTAAGGTAGGTAAGACAACTACATTCACAGTCAGTGCATTAACTAAGGTAGGCAAGACAACTACATTCACAGTCAGTGCATTAATTAAGGTAGGCAAGACAACTACATTCACAGTCAGTGCATTAACTAAGGTATCCAAGACAACTACATTCACAGTCAGTGAATTAACTAAGGTAGGCAAGACAACTACATTCACAGTCAGTGCATTAACTAAGGTATCCAAGACAACTACATTCACAGTCAGTGCATTAACTAAGGTAGGCAAGACAACTACATTCACAGTCAGTGCATTAACTAAGGTAGCCAAGACAACTACATTCACAGTCAGTGCATTAACTAAGGTAGGTAAGACAACTACATTCACAGTCAGGGAATTCAACTAAGGTAGGCAAGACAACTACATTCACAGTCAGGGAATTCAATTAAGGTAGGCAAGACAACTACATTCACAGTCAGTGCATTAACTAAGGTAGGCAAGACAACTACATTCACAGTCAGTGCATTAACTAAGGTAGGCAAGACAACTACATTCACAGTCAGTGAATTCAACTAAGGTAGGCAAGACAACTACATTCACAGTCAGTGCATTAACTAAGGTAGGCAAGACAACTACATTCATAGTCAGTGCATTAACTAAGGTAGCCGAGACAACTACATTCACAGTCAGTGAATTAACTAAGGTAGGTAAGACAACTACATTCACAGTCAGTGTATTAACTAAGGTAGGTAAGACAACTACATTCACAGTCAGTGCATTAACTAAGGTAGGTAAGACAACTACATTCACAGTCAGTGCATTAACTAAGGTAGGTAAGACAACTACATTCACAGTCAGTGCATTAACTAAGGTAGGTAAGACAACTACATTCACAGTCAGGGAATTCAACTAAGGTAGCCAAGACAACTACATTCACAGTCAGTGCATTAACTAAGGTAGGCAAGACAACTACATTCACAGTCAGTGAATTCAACTAAGGTAGGCAAGACAACTACATTCACAGTCAGTGCATTAACTAAGGTAGCCAAGACAACTACATTCACAGTCAGTGCATTAACTAAGGTAGGTAAGACAACTACATTCACAGTCAGTGATTTAACTAAGGTAGGTAAGACAACTATATTCACAGTCAGTGCATTAACTAAGGTAGGTAAGACAACTACATTCACAGTCAGTGCATTAACTAAGGTATCCAAGACAACTACATTCACAGTCAGTGCATTAACTAAGGTATCCAAGACAACTACATTCACAGTCAGTGCATTAACTAAGGTATCCAAGACAACTACATTCACAGTCAGTGAATTCAACTAAGGTAGCCAAGACAACTACATTCACATTCAGTGATTTAACTAAGGTAGGTAAGACAACTACATTCACAGTCAGTGCATTAACTAAGGTATCCAAGACAACTACATTCACAGTCAGTGCATTAACTAAGGTAGGCAAGACAACTACATTCACAGTCAGTGCATTAACTAAGGTAGGTAAGACAACTACATTCACAGTCAGTGAATTCAACTAAGGTAGCCAAGACAACTACATTCACAGTCAGTGCATTAACTAAGGTAGGTAAGACAACTACATTCACAGTCAGTGCATTAACTAAGGTAGCCGAGACAACTACATTCACAGTCAGTGATTTAACTAAGGTAGGTAAGACAACTACATTCACAGTCAGTGCATTAACTAAGGTATCCAAGACAACTACATTCACAGTCAGTGCATTAACTAAGGTAGGCAAGACAACTACATTCACAGTCAGTGCATTAACTAAGGTAGATAAGACAACTACATTCACAGTCAGTGCATTAACTAAGGTAGGTAAGACAACTACATTCACAGTCAGGGAATTCAACTAAGGTAGGCAAGACAACTACATTCACAGTCAGTGAATTAACTAAGGTAGGCAAGACAACTACATTCACAGTCAGTGCATTAACTAAGGTAGGCAAGACAACTACATTCACAGTCAGTGCATTAACTAAGGTATCCAAGACAACTACATTCACAGTCAGGGAGTTCAACTAAGGTAGGCAAGACAACTACATTCACAGTCAGTGCATTAACTAAGGTAGGCAAGACAACTACATTCACAGTCAGTGCATCAACTAAGGTAGGCAAGACAACTACATTCACAGTCAGTGCATTAACTAAGGTATCCAAGACAACTACATTCACAGTCAGTGAATTCAACTAAGGTATCCAAGACAACTACATTCACAGTCAGTGAATTAACTAAGGTAGGTAAGACAACTACATTCACAGTCAGTGCATTAACTAAGGTAGGTAAGACAACTACATTCACAGTCAGTGCATTAACTAAGGTAGGCAAGACAACTACATTCACAGTCAGTGCATTAACTAAGGTAGGTAAGACAACTACATTCACAGTCAGTGCATTAACTAAGGTAGGTAAGACAACTACATTCACAGTCAGTGCATTCAACTAAGGTAGGCAAGACAACTACATTCACAGTCAGTGCATTCAACTAAGGTAGCCAAGACAACTACATTCACAGTCAGTGCATTAACTAAGGTAGGCAAGACAACTACATTCACAGTCAGGGAATTCAACTAAAGTAGCCAAGACAACTACATTCACAGTCAGTGAATTCAACTAAGGTAGCCAAGACAACTACATTCACAGTCAGTGCATTCAACTAAGGTAGCCAAGACAACTACATTCACAGTCAGTGAATTCAACTAAGGTAGCCAAGACAACTACATTCACAGTCAGTGAATTCAACTAAGGTAGCCAAGACAACTACATTCACAGTCAGTGAATTCAAGTAAGGTAGCCAAGACAACTACATTCACAGTCAGTGCATTTAACTAAGGTAGCCAAGACAACTACATTCACAGTCAGTGAATTCAACTAAGGTAGCCAAGACAACTACATTCACAGTCAGTGAATTCAACTAAGGTAGCCGAGACAACCACATTCACAGTCAGTGCATTCAACTAAAGTAGACAAGACAACTGCATTCACAGTCAGTGAATTCAACTAAGGTAGCCAAGACAACTACATTCACAGTCAGTGAATTCAACTAAGGTATCCAAGACAACTACATTCACAGTCAGTGAATTCAACTAAGGTAGCCGAGACAACTACATTCACAGTCAGTGAATTCAACTAAGGTAGCCAAGACAACTACATTCACAGTCAGTGAATTCAACTAAGGTAGCCAAGACAACTACATTCACAGTCAGTGAATTCAACTAAGGTAGCCAAGACAACTACATTCACAGTCAGTGAATTCAACTAAGGTAGCCAAGACAACTACATTCACAGTCAGTGAATTCAACTAAGGTAGCCAAGACAATCACATTTACAGTCATTGCAAGAAAACTTTCCTCAATAAAGCAGATATCATTCAAATCAGTGCTAATAAGATATGCTCCGTGTATTACACGTGGAGGTGAATTCCATGGATGGATGGATAAATGTAAAGTTCAGTTGAGCAATGAGTCAGTGGGCATCCCAGTTCAGGAGAGAGCTCTCAGGTCAATCAACATGAGGGATTGGAGGTGTATGAACAGACAGCATGAGACATCTGTATCTGTAAAACCAGAATCCAACCCATTCTGTCATACATGAAGGTATTTAAACAAATGATTTATTTCAAAATAGGCATATTATCAGTCAATGTCTTGCAAATGGATATTTGGAGAGATGGTGGACTGGATTTGCAACTTATTTGGAGACATTAACATACAGTAATTTGATCAAAGATGTTGAAAACATGGTTGAAAATCAGATAGAGAGAGAGAGAGAGAGAGAGCAAGAGAGAGGTGGATTGGGGTGAGAAAAATAGTATGTGACGCGTAGCAGCTGAACGCGGATAGGCTCGCCCTGCTGTGACTAAATGGGGCATTGGCTCGAGGCCGAAGGGGAGGCGGCTTTGCGTTCCATTGGTGGTGGTTCTACTCTATAGGCTGAGGACGCGGGTTCAGGCGAGGTGAGGAGACAAACCAAGTTGAACCTATACTGGGTGAAGAAACAAATATGAGTAGCGTCAGTGTTCGCTGAGCAGAAACAAGCGCGAAGCGAACTGGGAGAGACGCGCCCTATCATCCAATCTATTGAGCATATACAGTCTTTCTAATAACACTTTGGAGGAGATTCACATGAAGAAGAGGAACTTCATCGGGCTATTTCACTAACAGGTAACCTCATCTCGAAAGGAAAAGAAAATGTTGATTTATTATGTTATATAGAAATGTGACATTGTAAAACATTGTATTGTGTGTGGTGCTGAACTAGTTATTTAAGATGGATACTGAAAATATACAAAGTGGTGGATAAAGAAGTGTAGTCTAAAGTTAGGAGTAGGCACTATGCAGCATATCAAAACCAGATCAAGTGTATCGACTCCCTTGTTCGATTCTCAGTTATCCTGCGCATGCTACCGCGGTTCTCATCCGCCAGTGCTGTTTTTCGGGGACATCGGGTAAAATCATGCATAAGTGCATGTACTGTAATGTTCCTCTCTGTAACGTTGCGTAAATGATGACACGCCTTGGGGCTTCCTTCTCAGTGGGTGCACTTAATTCAACATGTTCAGACTGTGTGTGGGGGAGCAAATAGTTGTTAAACGACTGTTGCTGTGAAAACTACAGTATTCAGCGTACTGTTGAATTGACAGAAAGTTCACTGGATTCCTTTACACAACCTATGTTATAGCCTATAGAAGCTTTATTATAGGCTTTAATTATAGGCGAGTGAAAATGTGAACATTCTCTCATCCCAATAAAACATTCAGGAATGTATTGCATATATTGCGTATAGTCAACATAGAAATAATAGACTAGTATAGGATAGAATATTCTGCACAAATGAGCAACTTACTTTCATCCTCAACTTGCTGATATCCTTCTACCATGTCGCAAAATGGAATTGTCCTAGGGATGTTTTTCATAATGAGAAATATGTGCGTGTTAACCATCTATGTGCTTCTGTTCAGTACACTGTACACTACAGGAATGTTTGGAGCTGTGACAGAATGATATAACATTGTGTTGAACTTACATAAGGTTTACTCAAACCTCACTAACCTCCTCGTTGACCTTTTCTCTCTCTGTCCACTAGATGGTGGCATTGCAACGTGAATCACAGCCACTCGGAGCCAGCGTCATTATCAAAACAACCAGAGAGTGTATTTCTTAAGTGAGCTATTAAACGAAACTCAAGCACACAATTTATGAGTTTGGCAATTACCCGATCACACCAGGGCTATCCAAGCATGAAATACCATACTAGACCCACCAGTAGCGTCCTCCAGGATTTGTCTGGTGGTCCCTCCCATCTGTTGGGACTGGAAGGCCTGGACCCGAGGCCTCTGAGCGAGGCAATGTCCTTCACTGACGAGGCGGTCTCCATCCTGACTTCCAGCAGCCAACTAGCCCGTTCCCTCCTGGGCTGCACCTCTGCCCTGAAGCGGAAAGAAAGCCTAGCCGCCACCGCTAACCATACTAACGCTAATGCTATCTCTAACAATGACGGTGAGGATGACTTTGACGATAGCAACAGTGCTCTGCGCCGCAAACGCGAGTTCACTCCCGACGAGAAGAAGGACGACGGCTACTGGGATAAGAGGAAGAAGAACAACGAGGCGGCGAAACGGTCGCGTGAGAAACGACGTGCCAATGACATGGTCCTGGAGACGAGGGTTCTGGGGTTGTTGGAGGAGAACGCCCGACTAAGGGCCGAACTCCTGGCCTTCAAGTTCCGCTTTGGCCTAGTCAAGGACACCTCCGACATAGCCATAATGCCGCTGTCCGTGCCTCCACCCAAACATCTTGAACCGAGGTACTACCTACCCCACGATGATGGTTCTTACCCCCATAACACCCCCGCCACCACCTCCCACCACCATCCCCACCACTCATCCTCATACGAGGTGAGGGGAACTGGGCTGCCAGCAGGGCATGACGTGGGCAGTAGTATATCCGAGGACTCTGGTTTCTCCCCTGGAAGCTCCAACGTCGGCAGCCCTGTGTTCTTTGACGATGGACTAGGGGACCACAGCCGAACATTCCCCAGAACGGTAGAGGAACAGGGGCGTTTTGAGCCTCGCGCCTCCCTGGAGGCAGAAGGACAGTACCACGGCAGGCAGGACTCTAGCCTACCACACAAACTCCGCTTCAAAACCCCCGGTGGAGGTAGCGAAGGTGGGGAGATACCAGCAAGGTCCCCTAAAAATAAACGCCCTTTCCCCATAGCTACAGTCGGACCAAACATCCAGAGGAGCCAGGCTGGATGGTACAGTCATAGGGGAGAGGGCCAGGCTGTGTGGCCCAGTGAGGAGGCCCGTGTAGGGCATGATCAGCAGCACCACTACTCCCCCTCTGGAGGGTCTGCACACAGCCCCACCACTACCACAGACTCCCAGTATGTGGCAGAGAATGGCACCCTCAAATCCCAGCTCAGCTCTCTATCGCAGGAGGTGGCCCAGCTCAAGAAGCTGTTCTCTCAGCAGCTGCTCTCCAAACTGGTCTGAGGTCAGGTTGAACACACTCACAACCTCACCGTATACACATTTTTACATTTACATACAGAGAAGAGCAACAGAGAGATAAAGGGGTATAGACTCAAAGAAAGTTTCATTCACTTGAACCTGAACATTGACTTTCACAGTGTCTCAGCTGAACTTGACTCACAGGGCACAGCACTGCCCATTTTTATTTGAACTAGGCAAGTCAGTTAAAAGCTCATTCTTATTTACAATGACGGCCTAGGAACGGTGGGTTAACTGCCTTATTCAGGGGCAGAACAACATATATTTTTTTTACCTTGTCAGCTCGGGGATTCGATCTAGCAACCTTTCGGTGACTGGCCCAATGCTCTAACTACTAAGCTACCTGCCGCTCCATTGATCTCAAGCAAACAGCTACATCAAGTGTGAAGAAGCTGAGCGAACCATATGACAACCTGAAAACTACTTCAATAACACATTCTCCAGATACGACGATACAGTGGCCTTCACCACTATAAAAACACACCAGCACAGGAAGTACCCGTTACAATAGCAATCAGGAGTCAAAAGCAATACTTCAGGATACTCTGTTTGATTCACATAAAACATGGGTAACTTATATGATACACATTTTTTGTATTTATATTTTGAGTCATTTAGCAGACACTCTTATCCAGGGCGACTTACAGTATGCGAGTGCATAGATTTTCATACTTGTTCGTATGATATCTGAAATACAATTATTTTTTTTTGTACACTGATCTGGCCTGTGTCTTTGATGAAGTTTCACATTCTTTCTTTAGAGACTTTAATTGAACAGGTGTTAACACACTGGACTACACTGGTAAACCTGAGTACATGCAGCGGTACACACACTGAGGTCAGAGATGGATCCTTTGTGAACTCATTCCGTTTGTATTATTGCGTTACATGTCCGATTACCCTGCTGCTGTAGGACATGGTATCCCTCACCTCTGTTTGTTTCTACACAGTTTGTCTTAAACGGTTTGGCTAATAAAATATCATAATAACAGATTCTATGTACATATTTTTTCATTTCAACTGTAAGTAATGTGATATACTGTACATGTACGTCAATAAATAAACCGTTTTTCCTAATCAGTGTTTTGTGTCTATGAGTTTCTATTACGTGACTAATACACATTTATGATACTTTATTACGTGACTAATACACATTTATGATACTTTATTGCGTGTGTCTTACACCGGTAGTCTCACACCCACCATTCTCTTATTAATGCAGTGAGTCTGAAGTTACTAGTAGCCTCGTACACGTGGTTACGACCCCACACACTCCTAGGAAGTGTTCTCGCTGCACATGACGAGTCGTCTCCAGTGAGTCATATGAGGGATCGAGGTAGAGAGTAAAAAAGAAAACAGGATGTATTCCCGAACAAACCGCTGTGTTTCTACTGTGCTAAAAGCATGAATTATAAAGGTCCACCAACACAGAATACATCACTAAACAGCTGGTCTAAATGGATTCACAGTTTACACAGACCACCTTTCCAACTGAAGTGTTTAAGTGCTTTACATTGTAATGGAGGGAAATATCCTCATCCACTATAAATATATGTAGTAGTCTACCCACCCAGCTCGTGTTTTCTGCATCAGTGATAGACTTTAATGGTGCTCTTTTCCAACCCTCTATATATACACTACTGTTTGCGTGCTAGGAAAAGGAGGGGTTCTGTAGATACAATGCATCTCTACAATATGTACATGAAGGTAAAGTACGGGCAGTGCAAATGTGTTACAATAAAATGGATAAAAATGGAGATTGGGGCATAATCTAGGCCTCCCTCTCTGTTCAGTGATGGGGATGGGATGGGGGGAGAGAGTGGGTCTCTGAGTGACTCATATGTACCACGTCAGCAGTAGCCACACACACACACACACACACACACACACACACACACACACACACACACACACACACACACACACACACACACACACACACACACACACACAGAGAGAGAGACAACGTCAGCAGCAGCAGGAGGAGAAGCTATTTTAAGCTTCAAGGAGAGGACAGGATATTGATTGGCCCATGTCAGGAAGCACTTCTGGACCTGAATATGAATGGGACAGAGAGAAAGAAAGACTTAGAGAAGAAAAAAGGAGAGAAAAGGAGGGGTATAGAGAGAAGAAGAGTAGATAGAAAGTCAAAGGAGGGAGGGGGACGCTAATACAGGAGATTATGATGATAGTGTAGAAGACTACTTCGTATAGAGTAAGAGATGCTAACTGTTCACTACTGGCTCGGTGATATTCAGAGATACATACAGAGCAGGTTTGGAAGCTGTTGTTCATCAATGATCAAAACCCAACACTAGGTGGCATCCGGCACTCTCTGTAGCTGAACACTTCACCCACAGCAGAAATATCCGTTTCCACACCAGTCCTTATCGTTCCAGTAGTGGACTCTCTATAGTGTATTTGTCCAGTAGTAGACTCTCTACAGTGTATTTGTCCAGTAGTAGACTCTCTATAGTGTATTTGTCCAGTAGTAGACTCTCTACAGTGTATTTGTCCAGTAGTAGACTCTCTACAGTGTATTTGTCCAGTAGTAGACTCTCTACAGTGTATTTGTCCAGTAGTAGACTCTCTACAGCCTCATGCCACACCAGTCCTTATCGTTCCAGTAGTAGACTCTCTACAGTGTTTTGTCAGAGCACATGCCTCATGCTACACCAGTCCTTATTGTTCCAGTAGTAGACTCTCTACAGCCTCATGCTACACCAGTCCTTATCGTTCCAGTAGTAGACTCTCTACAGGTTCATGTCACACCAGTCCTTATCGTTCCAGTAGTAGACTCTCTACAGCCTCATGCTACACCAGTCCTTATCGTTCCAGTAGTAGACTCTCTACAGGTTCATGTCACACCAGTCCTTATCGTTCCAGTAGTAGACTCTCTACAGCCTCATGTCACACCAGTCCTTATCGTTCCAGTAGTAGACTCTCTACAGCCTCATGCCACACCAGTCCTTATCGTTCCAGTAGTAGACTCTCTACAGCCTCATGCCACACCAGTCCTTATCGTTCCAGTAGTAGACTCTCTACAGTGTATTTGTCAGAGCACATGCCTCATGCTACACCAGTCCTTATCGTTCCAGTAGTAGACTCTCTACAGGCTCATGTCACACCAGTCCTTATCGTTCCAGTAGTAGACTCTCTACAGCCTCATGTCACACCAGTCCTTATCGTTCCAGTAGTAGACTCTCTACAGCCTCATGCCACACCAGTCCTTATCGTTCCAGTAGTAGACTCTCTACAGTGTATTTGTCAGAGCACATGCCTCATGCTACACCAGTCCTTATCGTTCCAGTAGTAGACTCTCTACAGTGTAATTGTCAGAGCACATGCCTCATGCCACACCAGTCCTTATCGTTCCAGTAGTAGACTCTCTACAGCCTCATGTCACACCAGTCCTTATCGTTCCAGTAGTAGACTCTCTACAGCCTCATGCCACACCAGTCCTTATCGTTCCAGTAGTAGACTCTCTACAGTGTATTTGTCAGAGCACATGCCTCATGCTACACCAGTCCTTATCGTTCCAGTAGTAGACTCTCTACAGTGTATTTGTCAGAGCACATGCCTCATGCCACACCAGTCCTTATCGTTCCAGTAGTAGACTCTCTACAGCCTCATGTCACACCAGTCCTTATCGTTCCAGTAGTAGACTCTCTACAGCCTCATGTCACACCAGTCCTTATCGTTCCAGTAGTAGACTCTCTACAGCCTCATGCCACACCAGTCCTTATCGTTCCAGTAGTAGACTCTCTACAGCCTCATGCCACACCAGTCCTTATCGTTCCAGTAGTAGACTCTCTACAGTGTTTTGTCAGAACACATGCCTCATGCCACTCCAGTCCTTATCGTTCCAGTAGTAGACTCTCTACAGGTTCATGTCACACCAGTCCTTATCGTTCCAGTAGTAGACTCTCTACAGCCTCATGTCACACCAGTCCTTATCGTTCCAGTAGTAGACTCTCTACAGCCTCATGTCACACCAGTCCTTATCGTTCCAGTAGTAGACTCTCTACAGCCTCATGCTACACCAGTCCTTATCGTTCCAGTAGTAGACTCTCTACAGCCTCATGCTACACCAGTCCTTATCGTTCCAGTAGTAGACTCTCTACAGCCTCATGCTACACCAGTCCTTATCGTTCCAGTAGTAGACTCTCTACAGCCTCATGTCACACCAGTCCTTATCGTTCCAGTAGTAGACTCTCTACAGCCTCATGCTACACCAGTCCTTATCATTCCAGTAGTAGACTCTCTACAGCCTCATGCTACACCAGTCCTTATCGTTCCAGTAGTAGACTCTCTACAGCCTCATGCTACACCAGTCCTTATCGTTCCAGTAGTAGACTCTCTACAGCCTCATGCCACACCAGTCCTTATTGTTCCAGTAGTGAGCCTGGTTACTTAGACGTATTTAACGTATTTCCTGGCGTAGGTTTATTATATTAATATTCTTGTTCTTTTTCTCTCATCTTTCCTTGGCGATAACATGGAGAGTGTGAGTGAGACACCCCAGATATTGTTTTTGACAGGCATGGACTCCATACATGGTAACCCCCCAGTTCACTGAGTCTACCTCGGTCTGTTTCCTCCCCGCCTGCCTAACAATAACACTGAATAGCCCAATAGATACACATCAGTTGTTTTGTCTACTCTACCCCAGTCCCCAACACCCCTCCCTCTAGTCTAGTCTACAACCAACCCCCATTCCTATAATCCATAGACCATACAGACAGTCTGGTTGCTGGTTGCTAGGCAGACGCGGGCTATGACGGTTGCCAAGGGAACACTGTGCAGCAGACGCAGCTCTGGGGGGAGTGCGTTGGGGGTTGGGTGGTTGTTGTCGGAGTAGAGGGGGTAGGAGCTACCAAGTTTAAGGTCAACGTCTCCCCAAGATTGTCTGACTGACGGTGGTGTGGTAACAAAGAGAGGGGGAGGGAAGAAGAGGGAGAGAGAAGGAGAGGGGGATGGAAGGAGAGGGAGAGAGAAGGAGAGGGGGATGGAAGGAGAGAGGGGAATGGAAGAAAAGGGGGGTGGAAGAAGGGATGTATATGAATCTGTTCTTTCTTAATCCTTTCCAATTGATTCCTTTATTCCATGTCTCCAAAGGGGCTTCTCCGTGGCATATGTAAAAGCAATTATGTAACACTGTGAAAACATTTGACTCCAGGTTTGACACTGTTTTAATGAACATACGCACACTAAAAAAAGTGTCAAGAAAAAGCATTTGAATTGGCATTGGAATTGGATGGATTCCAACAGGATATTGGAATATAGAGTCAGATCTACTGTAAGATACCCTTCTCTCTTCTCTCTGAGTGTTTAGGGTTAATAAGAAAGATGAATAACCAGCACAGGGCGTTGGAGTAAACCCTGAGCTGACCAATGCTACAGTCCATAAAGTTCAAAGGGTTAAACGCTCTACTGACACTAATAACGATACTATTCACACTTTATGGCCTTTCCACATTTGTCTTACAGAGATAAAAACTCACTCTCCTCAACACTACTTGTCGGAGGTTTATTGGAGGCAATGAAGAGGTTACCATTAGATTGGAGAATGGCATTGTGTGTGTGTGTGTGTGTGTGTGTGTGTGTGTGTGTGTGTGTGTGTGTGTGTGTGTGTGTGTGTGTGTGTGTGTGTGTGATAGGCATCAAGTAATAAGCATAAATAAGTGAAGACAACAGCCTAGGGTCCTCAAAACCATTTGATGCTTGACGTCTATGGAGAACAGGATTTCTTTATGTTCATGTGTCTTTCACCCTTGTAGTGCAACAGGTCAGTTCTCAAATTCCATATATCCAAAAATGCTCAAAGGCAATATGATAAGAAGTGATTCCATTTTCCCCCATTTTTATATCTCTGAAATGGGAGATCAAAGGGACAGCAGTATTGTATTAGAGAAAATGTGAGAGAATAACCACTTCTATCAAATGTGTGATAACCTTATTCCATTGAAAACGACATCATTGCTTTCTCCATTGGCTGTTATTTCCTTATCTCCAAGGTCATTCTGAATGGCAGGCCTGCTGATACAATAGAGAAAACACTACGGACCGAGAATAAAAACCCATTCAGAGTGCCAATAGAATAACTGAAGCTGTCCTTGACTATAGTTATCTATCACCACGGACATCCAGAGAGGCTCTTGATGTTGTTACAAAAATCGCCTTGGAAACAGCTTGTCTTATGGCATAAAACGGAGCTTCAGGGCTCAATCGTTATGACATAAAACGGAGCTTCAGGGCTCAATCGTTATGACATAAAACGGAGCTTCAGGGCTCAATCGTTATGACATAAAACGGAGCATCAGGGCTCAATCGTTGTGACATAAAACGGAGCATCAGGGCTCAATCGTTATGACATAAAACGGAGCATCAGGGCTCAATCGTTATGACATAAAACGGAGCATCAGGGCTCAATCGTTGTGACATAAAACGGAGCATCAGGGCTCAATCGTTATGACATAAAACGGAGCATCAGGGCTCAATCGTTGTGACATAAAACGGAGCATCAGGGCTCAATCGTTATGACATAAAACGGAGCTTCAGGGCTCAATCGTTATGACATAAAACGGAGCATCAGGGCTCAATCGTTATATTCCCTATGTAATCCAAATGAGAGTCCTAGCAAGCCAGATGAACTACCTTCAGGCATTTGGAAATTACTCCCAAGGATGAACCAGACTTGTGGAGGTCTACAATTATTCTTCTGATGTCTTGGCTGATTTCTTTTGATTTTCCCATGATCAAGCAAAGAGGCACTGAGTTTGAAGGTAGGCCGTGAAATACATCCACAGGTACACCTTCAATTGACTCAAATGATGTCAATTAACCTATCAGAAGCTTCTAAAGCCATGACATTATTTTCTGGAATTTTCCAAGCTGTTTAAAGGCACGGTCAAATTTGTGTATGCAAACTTCTGAACCACTGGAATTGTGATACAGTGAATTATAATTGAAATAATCTGTCTGTAAACAATTGTTGGAAAAATGACTTGTGCCATGGGCAAAGTAGATGTCCTAACTGACTTGCCAAAACTATAGTTTGTTAACAAGAAATTTGGGGAGTGGATGAAAAACGATCTTTAATGAGTCCAGCCTAAGTGTATGTAAACTTCCGACTTCAACTGTATATATCCAAGAAGGTAGAAGTTTGTGATGCTATATATAACCTTCAAAAGGGGGGAAGCATATACATAAAAACAGATTAATGACATGGCTATAAGCATCATTTTGAGGATTATACATGTTTAAGATGTAACATCACCTAATAGGATGAAGTTAGGGATTTATTGATTATTTATTGATCTCATTATTTTATCTAGAGTGATTTATTTGAACACTCATGCCCATTGTGATTGATGAGTTTAGTTTGAATGTATATTGAAGGGAGCTGAATTGGGATAAACACTTTGTTTTTCTTAAACAATATATCTCTCTTTCGCCCTGAGTGCTTTTGCTATGAAAAATGACTTGGGCTGCATCCCAATGCACCCACCCTGTTCCCTATGTAGTTTTTTGACCAGAGCCCTATGGGTTAAAACGTTTTGCACTATATAGGGAATAGGGTGCCATTTGGAACGTAACCTTGAATTTAATAGCAGGTTGTAACTGTGATGTCATTTTAGTTGTGCAATAAATTGTGTGATGAGGCTGATTAAAAATATATATATATATTTCACCTTTATTTAATCAGGTAGGCTAGCTGAGAACAAGTTCTCATTTACAACTGCGACCTGGCCAAGATAAAGCAAAGCAGTGTGACACAGATAACAACACAGAGTTACACATGGAGTAAACAATAAACAAGTCAATGACACAGTAGAAAAAAAGGAAGTCTATATACAGTGTGTGCAAAAGGCATGAGGAGGTAGGCAATAAATAGGCCATAGGATAATAATTACAATTTAGCAGATTAACACTGGAGTGATAAATGAGCAGATGATGATATGCAAGTAGAGATACTGGTGTGCAAAAGAGCTGAAAAGTAAATAAAATAAAAACAGTATGGGGATGAAGTAGGTAGATTGGGTGGGCTATATACAGATGGACTATGTACAGCTGCAGGGATCGGTTAGCTGCTCAGATAGCTGATGTTTAAAGTTGGTGAAAGAAATATAAGTCTCCAGCTTCAGCGATTTTTGCAATTAGTTCCAGTCACTGGCAGCAGAGAACTGTAAGGAAAGGAGGCCAAATGAGGTGTTGGCATTGGGGATGATCAGTGAGATATACCTGCTGGAACGTGTGCTATGGGTGGGTGTTGTTATCATGACCAGTGAACTGAGATAAGGCGGAGCTTTACCTAGCATAGACTTATAGATGACCTGGAGCCAGTGGGTCTGGCGATGAATATGTAGCGAGGGCCAGCCGACTAAAGCATTCAGGTCGCAGTGGTGGGTGGTATAAGGTGATTTGGTAACAAACGGATGGCACTGTGATAGACTGCATTCAGTTTCCTGAGTAGAGTATTGGAAGCTATTTTGTAGATGACATCGCCAAAGTCGAGGATCGGTAAGGATCAGTAGGGTACGTTTGGCAGCGTGAGTGAAGGAGGCTTTGTTGCGAAATAGAAAGATGATTCTAGATTTGATTTTGGATTGGAGATGTTTAATATGAGTCTGGAAGGAGAGTTTACAGTCTAACCAGACACCTAGGTATTTATAGTTGTCCACATATTCTAAGTCGGAACCGTCCAGGGTGGTGATGCTAGTCGGGCGGGCAGGTGCGGGCAGCGAACTGTTGAAAAGCATGCATTTGGTTTTACTAGTGTTTAAGAGCAGTTGGAGGCCACAGAAGGAGTGTTGTATGCCATTCATGCCGCTCGTTTGGAGGTTAGATAGCACAGTGTCCAAGGAAGGGCCAGAAGTATACAGAATGGTGTCATCTGCGTAGAGGTGGATTAGGGAATCGCCCGCAGCAAGAGCGAAATCATTGATATATACAGAGAAAAGAGTCGGCCCGAGAATTGAACCCTGTGGTACCCCCATAGAGACGGCCAGAGGTCCAGACAACATGCCCTCTGATTTGACACACTGAACTCTGTCTGCAAAGTAGTTGGTGAACCAGGCGAGACAGTCATTAGAAAAACCAAGGCTATTGAGTCTGCCGATAAGAATGCGGTGATTGACAGAGTCGAAAGCCTTGGCCAGGTCGATGAAGACGGCTGCACAGTACTGTCTTTTATCGATGGCGGTTATGATATCGTTTAGTACCTTGAGTGTGGCTGAGGTGCACCCGTGACCAGCTCGGAAACCGGATTGCACAGCGGAGTAGGTACTGTGGGATTCGAAATGGTCAGTGATCTTTTTATTAACTTGACTTTCGAAGACTTTAGATAGGCAGGGCAGGATGGATATAGGTCTGTAACAGTTTGGGTCTAGGGTGTCACCCCCTTTGAAGAGGGGGATGACCGCGGCAGCTTTCCAATCTTTAGGGATCTCGGACGTTACGAAAGAGAGGTTGAACAGGCTGGTAATCGGGGTTGCAACAATGGCGGCGGTCACTTTTAGAAAGAGAGGGTCCAGGTTGTCTAGCCTAGCTGATTTGTACAGGTCCAGGTTTTGCACCTCTTTCCGAACACTTGCTACCTGTATCTGGGTGAAGGAGAAGCTGGAGTGGCTTGGGCGAGTAGGGGTGGGGGTGGGGGGGTGGAGGGGGGGCTGTTGACCGGGGTTAGAGTAGCCAGGAGGAAGGCATGGCCAGCCGTTGAGAAATGCTTATTGAAATGTTCGATTATCATGGATTTATCGGTGGTGACGTGTTACCTTGCCTCATTGCAGCGGGCAGCTGGGAGGAGGTGCTCTTGTTCTCCATGGACTTTACAGTGTCCCAAAAATGTTGGGAATTAGAGCTACAGGATGCAAATTTCTGCTTGAAAAAGCTAGCCTTTGCTTTCCTGACTGAATGTGTGTATTGGTTCCTGACTTCCCTGAACAGTTGCATATCGCTGGGACTATTCAATGCTATTGTAGTCCGCCACAGGATGTTTTTGTGCTGGTCAAGGGGAGTCAGGTCTGGAGTAAATCAAGAGCTATATCTGTTCTTAGTTCTGCATTTTTTGAACGGGGCATGCTTATCTAAGATGGTGAGGAAATTACTTTTAAAGAATGACCAGGCATCCTCGACTGACAGGATGAGGTCAGTATCCTTCCAGGATACCCAGGCCAGGTCGATTAGAAAGGCCTGCTCGCAGAAGTGTTTCAGGGAGCGTTTGACAGTGATGAGGGGTGGTCGTTTGACCGTGGACCCATAGCAGATACAGGCAATGAGGCAGTGATCGCTGAGATCCTGATTGAAAACAGCGAAGGTGTATTTTGGAGGGCAAGTTGGTCAGGATAATGTCTATGAGGGTGCCCATGTTTACGGATTTAGGGTTGTGCCTGGTGGGTTCCTTGATGATTTGTGTGAGATTGAGGGCATCTAGCTTAGACTGTAGGACTGCCGGGGTGTTAAGCATATCCCAATTTAGGTCACCTAACAGAACGAACTCTGAAGCTAGATGGGGTGCGATCAATTCACAAATGGTATCCAGGGCAGAGCTGGGAGCTGAGGGGGGTCGATAGCAGGCGGCAACAGTGAGAAACCTATTTCTGTAGAGATTAATTTTTAAAATTGGAAGTTCAAACTGTTTTGGTATGGACCTGGAAAGTATGACAGAACTTTGCAGGCTATCTCTGCAGTAGATTGCAACTCCTCCCCCTTTGGCAGTTCTATCTTGATGGTAAATGTTGTAGTTGGGTATGGAAATCTCAGAATTTTTGGTGGCCTTCCTAAGCCAGGATTCAGACACGGCAAGGACATCAGGGTTGGCGGAGTGTGCTAAAGCAGTGAGTAAAACAAATAGGGAGGAGGCTTCTGATGTTGACATGCATAAAACCAAGGCTTTTTCAATCACAGAAGTCAACAAATGAGGGTGTCTGGGGACAGCCTGGGTTTATCTCCACATCACCCGAGGAACAGAGGAGGAGTAGGATGAGGGTCACCTAGAGCGTTGGGGACAAAGAATAAAAGGAGCAGATTTCTGGGCATGGTAGAATAGATTCAGGGCATAATGTGCAGACATGGGTATGGTGGGGAGCGGGTACAGCGGAGGTAAACCCAGGCACTGAGTGATGATAAGAGAGGTTGTATCTCTGGACATGCTGGTTATAATGGGTGAGGTCACCACATGTGTGGGAGGTGGGACAAAGAAGGTATCAGAGGTATGATGAGTGGAACTAGGGGCTCCATTGTAAACTAAAACAATGATAACTAACCTGAACAACAGTATACAAAGCATATTGACATTTGAGAGAGACATACAGCGAGGCATAAAGTAATCACAGGTGTTGATTGGGAGAGCTAGCTAAGAGAGAGCTAGGTAAGACAACAATGACCTCATCCTTGAATTAATTCTCTCTCTATGCCCCCATCCTGGCTTTTTTATGCACACACACCTATAATAACACACAACCAACGCAATGATACACTTCAATCACATATGGTATGGCATACCTTGTATAGAATCTTGTATCTTGCACACAAACACACACACACCTTGTGAGGACTTTTGGGGGATGAACAATTGATTTCCATTAAAAATCCTATTTTCCCTAACCGCTAACCCTAAAAGTAATCCCAAACCCTAAATTTAAATCTAAATCCTAATCCTAATCTTAATCCTAACCCCAACCCCAACCCTAATTCTAATTTTAAACCCTAAACCTAAAATCAATTTTTGCAAGTAAAGCAAAATGGCCTCACTTCTCTGAATTTTTGTTGGTTTACTATTCTTGTAAGGACTTCTGGTACTTACAAGTATAATAAAACGTGTACATACACACACACAGGTAGGCTAATCAAGCTTTAGGCTATTTGTCTTCACCTCGCCCTTTGGGCAACCTAACCAAATCTTTGACCGAAATCTCATTCTGATTCTGTCTGGCGCTAGTCAGATACTACTGGTCCGGTGGCCCGGTCCTGCCAAATTGTGTTGCATCAGGTCGAAGCAATAGGTATCAGTACCGTAGGGGCAAACAGGGAGCGCGCGCGCCAACAAAAAAGACGTGACGAGGCAGCCTATGAGCTGTTACGCAACCACTGACCCACTAACACACATTCTAGAGGGGAGAGGGAGAGAAACTGGAGCAAGCGCCCAACATAACAGTCGGGACTCAATGCAAAAGGGGGAGACACTGCTTCTAGTAAGCTACAACCAGACAGACTGACCTCAGAGCAAGTAAGAGGAGCTAGAGCTGCTCCCGAGCGCTTTTTTTATTCTCTCAGACAAATGAAGCATCTAGCTATTTGACCATTTCTGTTGAAAGAAATAGAGGATACGAGCCAACTTCAACTGCGGAAAGCGATTGCTTTGTGTCCGGCATTGTGCATTTTTTGCTGGAGACACGTCACTTGTTCGTAAAAGGTGCGTTGGAGTCCTATTGATGTGCTTAATTCTGTGCGGAAATGTTCGATTGGTTTGAATGCTGGATAACAAATTATTTAGAATTGTATATTTGTTTAAAAGTGCAACACTGTTGCGGATTCAGATTCTCATTATTCTTTTAGGTATGGGTATTGTTCACATGCGGGCGACTCGCCCCTACCGGTAGACAGCCACTGTATGTGTGACTTTGACTTATTTGTAGTCATTGTGGTTTATTTTAAACCAGTTCCCTTTCCCAATTATTCATTCATACTGTATATTTATCAAGAACATTCTCAGCTTTAATCAAGGCACTGTATTGTAAAGTGGTGGATGTTGTTGTAAAGAGAAGCCGATTCACATTGCTCAATGCGCTCAATGTCAGGTCGGGCGTTTTTTCCCTCATGGTATTTGTTCAATGGATGGGTAGTAAATCCACTGTGCAATAGATTGGAAAATCAAACCGTTTTGGGGGGTGGCCTCTTGCTGTGAAGAACATTGTCTGGAGTTATTGTAGTTTATAACATGTTTTTTATTTCTTTACTTAAAAATATTTGTTTTATTGACATGTTGCTAAATCTAAATAGCAGGTGTGTGTCCTATATTTTATTTATGAAGTTGTCATTAATAGCCTTGATAGCCCTGAAGTCTAATAATATACAGGTAGGTTAATTATAGGCAAAGTATACTGAAAACGAATAGAACATTCTTTTTTATTTCAGTGCAATAAATTGTCTATTGGTGCAGGCAAGTTCGTCATTATTGATTTCGTTCCTATCGGTGACCTCCTTTTGTCGTGTTGTAAGTCAGACCCTCAGACATTCCATGTGCCTGTCGAGGATGTTCGGCCGTCACGTGTAGCTTTTCTCTGGAACTTGGAACAAGAGCGATTACTAGGTATAAGTCTTGCGTTTGCATCCATTCTATGCCATTAGTCATTTTATATGATAAATATTTGGTCAAAACTAGATGTCATGGAATTTTGGCACAAAGGATAGTTATAATCATGTTATTACACATCTATAAGCAGTCCATAGAGTTATTTTGAGGGGGGCTGAGGGGTGGTATGGCATATGACATAATAGCAATGCACTAGTAAGCTACGCAGTAGAATGAGAGGAGGAGAATGAATAGAATCATGGTCTTTCATGAGGGCTGGGGGAAAGTTTGCAGAATTAATTCATAGACAAAGATTTGCAAGCATGTGCCTTGATATTTAACAATTAGGAATATCACATGTATTTCTTTTTTCATTTTTTTTTTAAATCTAGAGGTATTTGTATTTAATTGACCTGTTGCAAAGTAAAAGCAGGTGTTTCCAATCGAGACTTGTGCCCTGAGGTTTTCACCGGCCATATGTTTAATGTTTAACACTAGCCTGTGGATGATTTCCCATAGCCTAAGCAGAATGCGTTACAGTCATCCACCAGTCAGTACAACTATATTTGCTATTTATATATTTCTTGCAAAATCTGTACTCAAACAAAACACTCAAATCCTATTTAGGTGTAATTACACCAATTATACCAGGTGGTATAATTCCGGTATTTTCCGCCAGTCTATAAAGTTGCTTGTTCCCATGGGATCTTAATGGGACGAGCTCTATTGCGTAATTAAGATAATAACCAAAAACAGGGCTTGTGTGTGTTGAGTTGTCCAACTCCAGGACATGATGCAATAGAGGGAAACCCCTCCGTCGGCAGAGCAGCAGTCACTGAGCCTTTTAGGCTGCTGCCAGTTGGTCTGTTTACAGAACAGCCTTTCTTTCCCAATGTGAATATTGGTCAAACCAGTCTAACTCAGACTGGAGGAAAGCAGGATGTGTGGAAAGACTTAGAGATACATTTTGGTCTGCAACTCGGTTCACTGTGACATGAAACATAATCAGGGGGGCGTTTCTTTGGCTTTGCCACACAGCCTCTTTGAGCGAATTCTGATTAAGTGTGTCCCTCCCTGCCTGGTACAAGCTGGCCATATATAAAAACACTAGAAGGCAAACGTTTTGGGAGCTCGTAGTACTTAGTTGACTCCTGCCACTCTTAGATTTAGCCTCTGTGGAATCTGAAGCAGCTGAACACTTTGGCTGCCCGATAGTGAAGTCACTTTTAGGGTACTTTAATCTAGGCTATAACCTTGAAGGATGCTTGGACTTACACCTAGCAAACAATACCCTCATTTTATTGCAAGTGAATGGAGAGCAGAAGTCCATGTTGCAGTATTACAGATCTTTATGGGTAGGAAGTTGTAGAGGGATTAGAGATGTTTGGCACAGGTTTGGTGCCATCTATATTGGTCAGTTGGAAGGTATTGGCCTATTCGAATGATGATAAGTAAATCCTAAATGGACATTGATAAGAACATTGATAAGAATAATTTAACATAAATAAAGTGCATTTCCCTAGTTGCAAATGGAAAAGAAGGGAGGTAGCTTAGTCCCCAAGCCCATGTGACAGAGAGGACGACATGCTTATATAGAACTCAGAGTTGACCTGGAATGTCTCCCTAGATTCTAGGTGCCTTTTCTTAGAAGACAAAGCCAGAAGCTAAAATGGAGGCACCCTGACCGGCCTCTCCACCACATGTCCATTTATGTGGGTGGCTCATCATGTCTTGGAGATGGAGGGGAAAAGGGATGCTTTGCATTACTCAGTCTTGCCTTTGGGGGGTCAAAGGTGATGGTGAAACGCCTGAGAACGGCTTTGGCTGTGCTAACATTTCCCATCCGTCTTTAACATCTCCCCCCAGCTAAACTCGCTGGTGGTGAAATCCTAGCTGTGAGTGAGTCATTCCTACAGCTTGATAATTGTGTGGGAAGCAAGGGAGATTCTGGCTTTTGAAAATCTTCAATGCTTTTTTCTTTGTATTATCCCTTTGGAATGATAATTTGGCTATAGCATCCAGTATTTACCTCAATATTACAGAGAGAATTCAACCTCTAAAATGTACTCACTCTGACCTCCAGTGTGTGACCTGTAGGTGTGGCTAATATTTCAGCATTAGGCAAGCTCTGCTTTGTAAACTTGTCACAATGACATTCAGAACACTAGCACATCAGCCCGGTCCTCACAGCTCTATGAAATATGTTCTGTCGGATTTTAACATGGAACATGGGTGTGTGCCTTCTGACGTCAATGCTTTTTTTTTTTTTAAAGTCTCTAATGCATGCTATTTATCGTCTGCATAGAGATAGAGTAGCATAGAGACCTCTCCCGGTGTCAAATAGAGTATCCAGGAATTCGTGTTGCGTATCAATCACCAGGGGTTTTATAATCCGATTTTGCGCTGCTGACGTAGGCTATTCAAGTTTTTTTTTAAATGTTTTTTACAACGTACCGCAGTGTCTGTAAAATTCCTTTAATGTCGTGTCCACCAATTGAATTCATCTAAGCCCTTCTCGTCAGCCTTCCTCCCCAATACCCCTTCTCTATCACTCTATTTTTAGAGCGCTCTGTAATCCCTCCCCCCTATCCATTTTCCTCCCTCTCCAGCTCTATTTACCTATTTTATGGCACTCAGTCAAAGGCAGAGAGCAAGGTCTTTTTAAATCAAATCACATTTATTTGTCACGTGCGCCGGATAGAACTTTACCATGAAATGCTTACTTATGAGCCATTTCCCAACGATGCAGAGTAATAAAAAAACACAAGGAATCAAATACACAAGAATGAAGCTATATACAGGGAGTACCAGTACCATATCAATGAGGTAGAGGAAAATGCGCAGCGCTCCGTTTTTAGGTCAGTGGGACACGCAATGGCGCTCTCTCTCTCTCTCCCTTCTTTTGATCGATGAGTGGAAACATTGTGACATTCCTGACATTCTAGTTTTCTGTTTTCCCTCGCTACTTTGTTTCTAAAACATACTACATCCTCTAGTATTGTGTCTGGGCGAAAACCAAAACCGAGACAGAGAAAGAGATGGCTCACGTGGTGGCTGTGGTGATTCTTTGGGGGAAAGAAAGACAGCAGAGCAAAATATGAGGGAATTCCTATTTGGCTGTCTCCCACTGTGAAAAAAAGACAGAGAAAAGTGTCCTGGAAGGTGTAACCACTAAAAATATTATGCAAATGAAGAAAGGAGGAAGGGAGCTGCCACTGTGAGAAAGATATACTGTAAACTAGTATTATTATGTCATAAAATGGTCATACTCTAGATTGTTATGATGAGGTTGAAGCTAGGTCAAGTTGTTATGATGAGGTTGAGACTAGATCTATATTGTTATGAAGTTGAGACTAGGTCAGGGTCTTATGACAAGGTTGATACCAGGTCAGGTTGTTATGATGAGGTTGAGACTAGGTCAGGTTGTTATGAGGAGGTTGAGACTAGGTCAGGTTGTTATGACAAGGTTGAGACTAGGTCAGGTTGTTATGATGAGGTTGATACTAGGTCAGGTTGTTATGATGAGGTTGAGACTAGGTCAGGTTGTTATGATGAGGTTGATACTAGGTCAGGTTGTTATGACAAGGTTGAGACTAGGTCAGCTTGTGTAACCCAGACAAGCTCTATAGCCAAATGAAGTGGCTAGAAAGTACTCTACTTGGGCTGAGTTCAGTTAGTGTATCAGTGACAGACGGAGTAGAGACAGCTTTAGATCAGATCCCAAAAATAAAACCAGACCTTATTTAGTCTTACTTGAGCTATTGTTAGATATAGTGGTGGTAGCCTGATAGTGGTAGCAAAGACCAGAAATTAACAGATTAAATACCTAACATTAGAAACAATTTTGAATCTATAGAAAAAGAGATAAGATAACAATATCTGACCAAAAGCTTCTGTTACTGATCTACAGGTTTTCCTGTTTGACTAAAATTTGAATCAATAAGACAGCAACCAATCAGAACAGGCCATCATGATTACCTCAGCGCTCTGTTTGATCTGTTATCAGAATCACAAACGGCAACGGACTCTGTCAATGTTTTGACTGATGCAGTCTTGTTGGCTCAGGGAGTTGCTTCAGAAAAAATAATGAACTAGTAATTGTAACACAGTAATGACCTAGATAGATTATTACGTTGAATCCTCGCAGATCTGTTTTTCTAGTGGAGAAATAGAACATCTAGATAGGACACACTGCCCTGTTAAGTGATGCATAATTAATGTCTCTGAATCATCAGCGCAACAGATCTAGAATTAGCGCATTTACGTTATGTAACATCTCGATGAGTCAACTGAACTGCTTATTTAGCAACACCACCGACCGATGTTGGTGACTTGTGAGAAAAGGGGATGTTGAGCAATGTTTCCCGTCGGTAGGGGCACAGAATGCACTCGATACATACTAACTAACTGTGGTTGTGTAATACCTGGCAGGCTCTCTAGCTGGCATTTTATAAAGGAAAAGAGACCTTGGCTCTCTCCTCTGGTGCCGTTGGGGAATCACAGCCAGTTGAATAACAAGTCATATGTCAGCTTCAGGACATCAGCCCACTGTTATGACACAGCAATAAGTCACAAGTTAGTGATTCTTTGAGTTGACCTCTTTGATGGATTATTGTAGACAATTGTGCCATAAGAGACCAGTGTGACCTCATAGCTACATTTAAAAAATATCCCGCCTGGCAACTGATAAAGGTTATAGGGGGACATTATTAGAGGTCGATACATAGATGGTTTGCGCTCCTTCCCTTTCTCCCTCCCTGAATGCCCGTCGCTCAGTAACCGCAGCCCTGGCACTAGGTCAGACTGGCCCTCTTATGTGACTGTCTGGTGCAGCGCTGTTACACAACACTGTACAGAGAGCGCTTTAGACACTGCAGCTCAGAACCTCCCTTACCCACACAACCCACCTATTTGTTTTATTTTATTTAACCGTTATTTAACTTGGCAAGTCAGTTAAGAACAAATTCTTACTTGCAATGACGGTCTACCGGGGAACAGTGGGTTAACTGCCTTGTTCAGGGGCAGAACGACAGATTTTTACCTTGTCAGCTCGGGGATTCAATCCAGCAACCTTTCGGTTACTGGCCCAATACTCTAACCACTAGGCTACCTGCCGCCTAGCAGCCTCTGAGCAGAGTTGACCTATATCCCTGTGAGTGGAGTGGGAAGGGTACCGGTCGTGCTGCTGCCTTACTCACCCTCCCTCTCTGTATACCCCCAGGCTGGCCCACCTCAATACCCCGCCTTCTCCTCCACAGAACTCCAATAAGGGTTACGTCTAGCAAAGGAAAGTCCTTTTGAGAATGAGGGATTGTGAAAGGTGATCAAAAGGAATGTTCAGATTCAAATCCAAGATGAAACATTTTCTTACATAATGTTATGATTATGTCATAGTAGCTTGTATACTTTCTGGGCACAAGCAAATGGTGACATGCCAGTGTATGAGTGATGGCAGATCCATTGCAGTTTGGATCAAGTGTCAGATTCGCAGTTATGAAGTCATGTGAACTCAAGAATACCCTGAACTAATCACATTATGAGTTTCTAGGACTGTATGTTCTGTCTCGATCATCACCACTGTACAGTAACATTGAAATACATTGAATGCCTAATGTATGTCACAGTGGGAAGGCATAGTATTTATGGTAACTAATGAATGTTCTCTCTCTTATTCTCTCTCTTTCTATAGTGTGTTTCCTCGTGAGCGATCCCAGCCTACAAGAAAAAGTCTTCCAGTAGACCAACTGACCTACTTCACTTCTGCATCCTAGAGACTTCAAGGATTACAGAAGAACCTACTTTGAAACTCACATTTCACAAAACTTTGTCACGTAATTTAACCAATGAGGTTCAGCCTTAGAGAAGCACAAATACCTCACCCTGAGTTTTTCACAGATCCTGCGACTTAAAAGAGAAAGTTAATACAAATAAGTTATCTCTCCAGCGAACTTTCGTCCTCTCCCTTACCCCCATTTGGCCTTAATGCCAGATCACCAATCTGGTCAAAAGGACTCAACAATGGAAAGCCTGAATCTTCACTTTGCATCTCCCAACAACAACAACGACCTGGACTTAGACACATACTCTAACTACAGCGAGAGCCTCCCGCCACTGTCTCCCAGACCCGGTGACGAGGATGTCCCGCGCCGCCAGACCAAAGGCGGCTCAAAGAACAGCATGTCCAGCCGTCGCAAACGGGAGTTCATCTCCGACGAAAAGAAGGACGCCTCCTACTGGGAGAAGCGGCGCAAGAACAACGAGGCGGCCAAGCGTTCCAGAGAGAAGAGGAGGATGAACGACATGGTGCTGGAGAACCGTGTGATGGCGCTGAATGATGAGAACAGCCGTCTGAAGACGGAACTCCTGCAGCTGAAGCTTCGCTTCGGCCTCATCAGCACTGCTTCCTACATGGAGAAGAGCCAGCAGCTCTCCAACAGCGGAAACGGACAGTCCAGTGCTGGTAACCCCTACTTCTCCAGTAGCGGGTACTCCAGTGCCTGTGGTAACACTCTGCTGAACTCCGACTCGTCCGAAGCAGAACAGTCCACCAGAGGGGAACGCCACACCCCACTCCCAAAATACTCCCCAAGAGGATCCCTCTCCGACGGGTGCATGTCTGACGACTCTTCCAGCCCTGAGCCCATGGGCTATGAGATCAAGATGGAGTCCAACGACACTGACATGGATGCTGGTCTCCCCACTGGGATCTCCTTCAACGGTGGCCACCAACACAGGTCCCAAGAGGCCGACTGTGCCATGGACTTCCACCACAACCACCAGAACAACTACCGCCAGGAGTCTGCCAGCCCAGCACCCCAGCAGGTAGCGGCCCCAGCCCAGAGGAGTGTGATACAAATGTACCGCTCCTCCAGCTCCTCCTATATGGAGAGCCAGAACCAGAGGCAAGCAGAGGACATGGAACAACAACAGTCCCAGGTCCAACAAAGCAGACAGTCCGAGAACACAGAGACCATCACAGAGGAGGTCCAAAGGTACCGAGCCCGCGAGGAGCAGCAAAGACATCAGGAGACACAGAGAAGCCAGTACAGCCCTTATCAGACCCAAGATGGCGGCCACAAGGAAGGATTCGCCCCAGAGCTCCTCCACCACAGTAGAGAAGAAGGCAACAAGTCAAGCCACTCCTCCAACCAGCACCACATCAACAACGCCTATCTCAGTACCCTGGATGAGGAGGAGCCCCCAGTGCTCACTTACGAGGGCGGCCCCAGGGCCGGAGAGGGCTTCTACACAGAGTCCCACTCTGGGAAAGACACTTCGTCCAGTGATGGTGATCAAAGGAGCTCAGACAAAGAAGGTGGTTCCACTAGCGATGACGAGTCACCGTCATCTTCCTCTTCCGAGGTCGGAAGCTACAACCAGAGGGCGACATCACAGATGTCGGTGCCACAGAGTCAGAGTGGAGACGATCAGGCCACCTACCTGCCCCACAAGCTCCGCCTGAAATACAGAGCGCTGTCCAATCAGGGGGAGGTGCCAAACAGAAGCCCCGCCTCCTCCACATCCCCCCCGCCCTCTCATCCCCAGCATCCCTACCTGGCCCTGCCTAGCAACCACCAACATGGCGGCCATAGCAATGGGGAAAACAAAGAGGCAGGGAACGAGTCAGAATTCTGCTAGCAGAGGGAAGCAAGAGAAAGAGAGGAGGTGTGGAAGGAATGCAAAAAGGGATCCAGCGCAGGGAGGAAGACTAAGAGGTGTGAATAAGGGAGCACCAAAGACTCTTTGAGATACTGCGACCAACAACCAACCTCAGTTTTGCTTCATCATCAGGTGTCTCGCTCCTTTTCACCTACCACTATGCCAACAGACACTCCTCTTCGATGATGATGATAATAATAACAAGGACAGTCAAAGTGATGTTCACAATCACCACAGACAGATTCAAAAGACTTGGTTCACTGTGTCACCATGTTTTTATATGGACCCTTCCCTCACTCCATCCATTTATCCAATCCATGAACAATGATAATAATAGATCACTTATTGGTTCAGCAAATGTGGTGGAGTGAAGAGAATGAGGGGAATGGAATGGATGGAACTCCCATTTTCTTTCCTTCGGGAAAAGACAAACATCACATCACAATGGAAGGTTAGAATGAACGTTGAAATGGAAGGCTGTTTTCAGGCTCTGGTTTGAACTCTCAAGTGGCCAATTGCTTTGTGGGTGGTAAGGCATTCTGGGAACATTCCCATGACCAAAGAAACACGTCCAACCCCCCTGACAATGAGTTCCATTCTTCCTCCCCACCAACAAAACAGCTGTACCAGTTTCCGTTACTCCCTAAACACCTATCCCTGCTTTATGCAGAATAGGACACCCAATCATTTTTCAAGCACTTGGATTGTAAATAACTGTGATATAGAAAATGTACATATATTTAAATATATTTTACAAAGAAAAAAAGGAAAAACAACAAAAAATAACAAGGAGAAATGGAAGTGGAAAAAGAAAAGCTATCAGTTTGTCCTTGTGAGAAAGTTTTTTGTACAGTCCGTTCTCAATGTCAATGAAATGCCTCAAGTTGTTTTCTTAAAAAAATGTCTGTATGAACCACCGCTGCAAGAAACTCTTTCTTTTAGATTCCATGTCACTAGGAAATGCCTGGAGCAACCTACCGTCAATTGACCTTTTACTGACCTCTTACACACACACACACACACACACACACACACAAAGCCCCTGTTAAGGCCAGTTACGAACATATCACAAGACTACACACTACACTTTTTGAACGGTAAAACCATGAATACAAAAGTACAATCCAGAGCTCAACAAATTCTCATTAGACTCACTGATCATAGGAATCAAGTAGTAATTGCACTTGTGAAGCAATGGGGGAAACGACTCTCTTCTCACTCAAAGGTGCCTCTACTTTTCATAGGTCAAAAGAACCAATCCCCAATCTTGGCCTTTACATTGAGTTGCTTTATCAGCTGTGGATCATACAGGCTGTACTAGTTAAACGTCTCACATCCACGTGCCTGCCTACTGGCCGTTCTGTATAAATGTATAGTTCTCTATCTCTCTTGGATACTGTTATTATTATTATTTTATTATTATTTTCTATTTGATTCAGTTATTTTGGGGGGTTATTGTGTGTTTTTTCCGTCCCCTTGTATCTTCCTGATTGTGATACTGTAATGTATGTATTTTACCCATGTCCCGATCCCTTGACATTTGTACTCTGTGATATTGTTCAACGTTTGTGGTTTGCCGGATGGTTAAGGAAATAGATTTTCCAGAAATGGGTAATGCAATGGTTATAATGACAACAACTCATTCTGATTGTTGAAAGATTGAAAACCTTGAAAAATAAAAGGATGTTGAAAAAAACATAAATTAACAGTATTGTTTCGTGTGATTTTCTTTAACTTTTGTTGCGCTCTTTCTGGTCTAATGGTGAAACATAATTCACACACATGATAAAATGGTCATAAATGGAACACCGGTGAAATTGAGGGGAAAAAAATATATTTCAATCAA